>NW_014579152.1:57122-69860 GCF_000485595.1 Priapulus caudatus
CAGCTTTCAAAACATTTTGAAAAAGTCACAGGGAGGACTAATGACTATAACCCCTAAGACATTCCATACGAGGTCTTTTCAATAGCGCTCCATAATCAAGGAGTTTGACCCCTTAAGAGGCATGATGGGGAATTTCCACTAAATATCACAAGGAGGGCCTTAAGAGGCATGATGGAGAATCCAAATTAAAAATCACACTTTTAAAAGGATGATGAGGAGCTCTTGATCGTCTCCAATGCTCTTGGGGTGTGATGATTAATCTATACCAATCAAATCCTCAGTATAGAGTGAAATCATCACGAAAATTGGATTCATATTAATCTACTGATTATCTATACATCTTTCACTTCATCATCTCAATGGCTTCGGTCACGGATTACATTCTTTCATCCAAACAACAAAAAGAGTTGATATGGAAAGCGAATGTAAAAAATTAAACTTGTTTTATTTATTCTATTCTCCATCCTTATAAAGCAAGAAGATTCTTAATCCATATACCTGACTATTTCAGCACAAAATATCATCACCTAATCCTCAACAACTAAGCCAAAGATTATTGTTAAGTAGTAAGCCACAGTATGATTACCCCTCCAGCCCTACTATTTCAATTCGGCAGAAAACCACTTTTCGCCACGTATAGTAGAAAACGAGCAGGTAACTTGTGGCAACCGTATAGGTACCTGTATTACCAGAGGGTAGTAACCAGACCTGTACCTCTGCCATACGTTCAGTCACTTACACACCACAAATTGTTGTGTGTTGCTAACCTTTTTGTACCCCCCTACATTGAGAACTCTATTGAGCGCTATTTCAACATAATAGACATATGTTTCGTGCGCGATTTCAACCACTTTTATGAGGCGCGATGATGCGCGCACCATGGCACAATTTCGGGTGCGCGGTGGAGCGCGAGCGCGATCGCGCCCCTTAAAAATGAAAGCCTGCTGTTGTTGTTGTTGGGTGGGTACGCCGGTGTCGCTGCCCTCTGAGGTCGGCGACGTCTTCATCCTTGCATGGGTTGCCCGCGGTTACTGACGTACGTGCCTGTTTGCATGTTGTTCACAGTACGCTTGCATGTTGTACGTCTCATCTTCTTCACACATTTAATATATAACTGTTACACACAGAAAAAGACTACCTACAAGATAGGGCTATTAAAAGAATATCTATCTTTTCAAACTGTTCGAATGGCTGCATCTCCGTGGCTGCCTCACTGCTGCTGCTGCTGCTGCTGCTGCCACGGTGTGCTATTTTGGTAGGCAGGGCGTGTAGACTGCCTCCACGTCGTTCGTTCTACGGCTTGCTTGCTGTTGCAGTGATGCTCGCGGTTACACATTAATTTCGTCTTCCTCATTCGTGAGCCAGGTTACTCCCTCCTCGTAGAATTTGATTACAATCTAGGGGCATTTAATATTTGCTTGCCGGGCTGGGACGAAATTTACCTCATTGCTGCCTTTCCACTTCATCAAAAACATGAGCTCTCCGGCTGGACTCGGATGCGCCGGTGATGCGCTCTGGTTGGAGTCCTCGTGTGAAGCCACGTGAATTCGATGAGTCCTCCTCCATCTTCTTTTCCTCTTTCAACTTTTGTTGAAATTCCGGCATCGGATCTTCGCTGTTTAATTTTGCTTCAAGCCCACTGTGTGTCATTGGAGGTTCGGGATGATGGAAGGCAGTAGTGGTGGGCTTCATAGCGGGGTAGGATTAGGTGATAGGTAGCATGCCGGCTTACTCGATATTAAAAATTTACTATTAATCAAATACATTACGTTAAGCTGAGCACAATTAGTGAGTGTTGTACTTTCATGAGTGAGAACGGCGTCCATGCTACACTGTACAAACGCTAGCGGCTACGCTGCTGCGCTGCCGCTGCCGCGAGGTCACTTCTTCACTAAGAATAGCTTCAGCGTGTTCCTACGCGTTCTATAGTCTCTATGGAAAGTTTCCATTTGCGATGGGCCGCTGCTGCTGTTGACGGTATTGCAGTCGACGTTGACAATGGCTACGCTGCCGTCGCGGCTGTTAATGTTGATGCTGCTGCCGGCGATCTCTTCACGATGATGCTGCTTCTGTCAACGTTGACGCTATTTTGGCGCTGATGATGCTTCTAGCGCTCGAAGTTTGATAGTTCTGAATGCTGGCGATGTTACGATGCTGACGTCACTGCTACTAAAACCACCTCTTCTTTCTTGTTCTCCTCTTCTTCTTTCTTGTTCTCTGTTTCTTCTGACTTTCTTCCGCACGAATCCTGGTGATCACGGCTGCAAATGTATCATTATTCTCTCTAAATGTACCAGGCTCTGCTATCGTACATGTGATGTGGGTTGTATCAGTGTTATAGACGGTTCGTACAGCACGTCGGGAGATGCCCGACTGTGTGTAGGCACGTGATCGTATAGGTCGTAATGTTATGAACCTTGCGTTGTGTATTCGTCTCCACTCGTTGTTTCTGTTCGTGCTTGCGTTTCCGCTTGAAGGAAATGTCAGACTTGCCTCTTGTGCGACGTAAGGCGAGTAGCGAATAACTTCACAGTAGAGATAACACGTATTAGTTGTAACAGACTAGATGGTTTTATTCTACTCAGAGAATCACTAAATACAGACATATATATCCATCGCGCGTGTGTGGTCATGGTGGGGGGGGGCGTATATGGTATGGTGCGAGCGCGTATCTCCGGACCATAGTGTTGTGACTATGGGCGAGGGAAACTGAGCTCAGCTGGGAATAGATTTTATATCGAACTTGATATTAAACCAGGGTCACCTGACCGAAAGGCTGGTTGGTGATTGGGCCACGCCCTTACTACGCAGTTAGAAAACCAAGCGGTCACGCGATGTGCTATTCCTAACCGCGTTCAAGTTTAGCAATGATGTCATCGCGCTGAGAATATCCCCACAGCTTTTCGCGTAGCCCTGCTATGTACAGTCGTCTGTGATTTGAGAAAATAATTGTATCAGCTAATCAAAATCACCACCGCAACGCACAACAAATTAGGAATTTTTCATGAATTAGTCTGGACAGTTGAACCCTAACATGTTTTTCCTAGTTTATCATGTTGGGAACTTGACAATCAGCAAATCCAATTTCTTATAATATGTCACAAGATTACATAATGTGCAATATGTGATGTCAAGAATCACAACCGCAACAGTGTTGCTTGGGTGTAGTCATTAGACAATTTCCGAGTTTATGTGCGAAATGTTATGTCAGGCTTATGTTTTCCTGAAAATGTAGGTATTATTCCTCAAAAGTAACAGATTTACACCAAAATTTTTCGACTTTTTAAATTTTTATTCCATGTCACACTTTTTGACACTGCACTGTGGACAGACCCACATACATACGTAGAACATTCGGCAAATTCGATAAGATTATAGTAAGATGATGACACAGAAGAGAAATCAGTTGTAACTGAATACTGTTTATTAAATAGTTTTGTTTCTTTTTCGTTGTATTGTACAAAGGGATGTACTGTAAAGAACAGGAGATAAAATTTAAAAACGTATTTGTTGAAGGCAAAGATTTGTGTAAATACACATTAAAAATTTTAAAAGACAAAAAACTTGCATGGAAATAAATATGGGTGTGTTAATGAACAGAATTGCTATCTTAAGAACATCTACAAATCTAACACAAATATAACATTAACAGATGAATAGGCATAATATGGTTGAGAAAACGAATGTGTGGGAAAAACAGAAGGTTTGTATGCAAACTCAAAATAGTTCCTGGCTTTCCTTGATACATTCAAGCTGTTGCTGTGTGTGTGTTGCCATTGTTGTCGGTCTTTGAGGGCTCATCGTTGTCATCATGGAGGTTTTCTTCGTTGAAGATCGCCTTTAAGCTGGCTTGATAACTATCCAGTTCTTTTGTTTTGACCATCTCTTCCTTGAGCTGGTTCATCTCGTTCTTGAGGGCGTGATTTTGTCTGGTAAGTTTTTTTTCCCCAGTATGCTTCTTGTCTTGTCATGATGTTCCTCATTTATTGTTTTGAGGGATTTTTCTACCTGTGAGACGACTTCCATTATTTGGCGTACTGCATATTCCACGTCGTACTGCTTATAATGCAGTCTTGTACAGATTCCAACCACTTGCAGCATTGATTTGTTCTGTTGCTGTAGTAGCATTTGTCTTGTGGGAATCCATCTATAACCAAAGTGACAGATGACAAAAGAAGGAATTATTAGGTGTTAAAATATCCAAAAAAAGAGAGCAAAAACACCCGATTTTTGTCACTTGCGCATGGTTACGTTAAAACTGAAAGAAGATATTAAGGTTATGTTGTTGCCGATTTGGTAAGGTAGCGATCCAATCATTGAATGGTACGGTCGCTGCATACACTGTGTATGCATAGATGCCAACTCTACCGCTTTTGGCGGTAGACTACCGCTTTTACTGAATTTGCAGCCTTGAGTTGTAAGCTTGATCGTTTTATGGGTAACGCTACGCACAGTGGAATAGGAACGGACCTGGAATAGTATTGCAACTGGCGGTGGTGATGCTGCTGCTACCGCTGCTGGTGGTACTACGCAATTAAAAGGGATCTCATGGAAACCAACGTTGTCAGTGTAAGTGCCATTTCTTCAGTCAGCTCTGCATGAAATTCAACTTGTAACATCTCATATCGAAAACTATCCCAAAATTACTGAACATTTAACTTCATTATTACATTCTTATTTCTACTTACATTATTGGGCTTACAAAAATCTCTTTGCATGCAGCGCAACGCGTTGACAGACGGCGAAATATTAGTAAGGCAAAGATATAGCGCCCCCTATTTTCAGGCAAATCTTTACCTTTTTTGTGTGTCTTTTTTAAGCCTTTTTGACCGTTTTCAACCAAGTAAAGTTTAGAACCCGTCCCGTGTATTCATCGATCTCTTCTGTGAATTTGGCGCTATTTGGATCAAAACTGACGGAGCCTTTCATTAACATACATACATACATACATACAACATTCGGCAAATTATAGTAAGATTTGCTGTATTCTTCCCGACATATGAGACCTAACTGGCCTGTGTGAAATAGTTTTGATAAAAAAACAATGTTTTGGTTACAGCCACATTTTGACACTGCACTGTGGTCAGACCCACCTACGAGTTCGAATTCAGTTCCGTGCGAAATTCAACCATTGTGATACCGGTAGCTAGAATGCTAGATGCTTCTCGTAATATTATCTTGATCTGCGTTTAATTGAATATCGTTTGACAATGGAGGCTATGGAAATTATGTTGATCTTTGCGGTGCTAACAGTTAACATTGGACATTGTCTGCAATTGCTGCTAGCTATGGACGACTCTCACCAAAGGGATTTGCAGAGGAGAAGAGCCCGTTTTCTACTCGCCCGACTTCGGGGACGCTGCCGGTTTAGCGTTAGACAGAGAGCGATGATCGTCGCACATCTTTCTGCGGCATTGGCCATGGGCAGTCTGCAGGATAGGCGGATAGGCAGGCTTGATAGATGGCATGGAAAATTGTTTTGGGAGCAAATTGTACTGAATTTCAGTGAAGAAGAATGGAGACGACGTTTCAGAATGGGAAGGGCGACGTTTGAATATATCGCAGATCATTTACGGCCAGCTATCGAAAAACAGATGACGAATTTCGGGAGACCGATTGACTACCGGAGAAGGATGGGCGTCGTCATTTGGTGGCTGGCAACTCCGTCAGAGTATCGCGCCGTCGCAACTTTATTTGGAGTTGCGATATCGACATTGTGTTTTTGCAAGAGAAGTGTGTTTTGCAATTAGAGATATCGACTTCGAAACGGTTTAGTTTCATGACGAACTTTCAAAATATATCGGATTACAGAAAGGGGTTTGAACTTCTTTACTTTAGTAAACTTTACTCTCGACTTTACTTTAGCATTACCAACATTTTCGGTGATTTGATAAGGAAAACTGAGACCAGTCCCACATGAAAAACTGACTGATGCATGACTCATGTTTCTGTAACAGCAGGGTTCTCCCCAGAGTCCTTTTGAGTATCGGCGCCGATACGCGGTCATTTCGGCCCGATACACTCTAATTGTTCCGATACTCACTCGAGCAGACCCGATACTCTGTTTTGCTGTGCCAATATCTTGATAAATCTTCCAATAAATGCCTATATTTTGTGATAAATAGCATTTTAAATCCCTCCATGCATCGTCGATATCCGCCATTTTTGTTTACTACCGATTGGAGACTTCTGCGCGGGTTCACGCGCAGGTCAATTATGTCACACGCTACGTGATTTAGTTGATCGTTTGGCAGGCTATTTGATAAGACTACACATGATTGGATCATCTCGTTCAGTCATCAGGGATTCAGCAATATGATTGGCTACAAATTTACTATAATCTACTAAAATGAACTCGATGACCTCGTAGTACGACGCTGTTTGAATATACTGCTATATTTGTTTGAATTTGTTTTCCCTCTCTCTTTCTGACCTTCACCATCAATCAGGAATTCAGGATGGATAAATTTATAAAACAATGGAAGTCCAAGAAGGATATCCATACAGAAGAAGACTCAGACTCAGTCTCAGTGCAGCAAGAGACTCAAGCAGAGTCTATAGAGAGTGTAGCTAAAGTTAATAGAGATCCAGAGAGCTTAACTAGCCCCTCTGAAAATAGTTGTTACTATTTTATGTCATTTCATGGATCATGAGCAGCACATTTCTCAATAAAGCAGGCATCAGATGGAACTTGTGCTACCTGATATTTTTAACTACTGCTTTTTGTTGTAAATATGCACTATTTTTCTGTCAATAAATACCTGCTAATTTGTGATTTAAACCCCTCAGAATGCAGCACAGAGCACCTAAAAATCAAAATTTTCCTGGGTGGGGGGGCATGCCCCCAGACCCCCATAGCACGCCGCGTCTCGCGCCTCCGGCACTCGCCGGATGCCTACGGCGCCCATAGTAGTCAATATATTATGTTATCATTTAGGGCTGAAATAATTTCCTGGCTATATCCCTGAACAGGTAATCTATATAAAATCTTTATACTAGGAATAAATAATCAGAAATAAACGAGCAGCCTACCTGTAACGGCCTGTGGTCGTTACAGTTTCCCTTGAACTGTATAGCTATTTCTTCCTCAGCTCGCAGTTGGAGCATAAACAGGTCCTCTTCTGTCTTCCAATTTTTTCCTCTTGATCTGTCCTCTTTTGACACGTCTTCTTCTTTATTACTTAATGAGCAAAAAATCACGAAATGCACATGTAATTACTAGTAATCGTGATAATAATCTGATAATACGTATGCATGCACTACACTAGCACGCTGAAGTGGCAGTGCTAGTGCAGTACACATACTATACTGTATGCACTGGCTTTGTATGCATACGTGGGTAACCCGGAAGTGGCATACACAATTTCCGGTTCACGGGTCACTGAATTTAGAGCGAGATAAAGTCGAGATACCTTTTATACTGACGTTAGCTCGGGTCTGACATGCCCTAGTGAACTATATTCGAATCAAAAAAGTTCCAAGCGTCGTCATTGCGTACGGCAGTGGTATGGGGGCGTGGTATGGGGGTATGTTTCGGATCAGATGACGGACCACCATGCTCCAGAACTAGGAACGGTAAAATGCTGGCGCAAGGTGGTGTTCCATCTCATAAACAGGACTGTTACAAATGCATACATATGCTACAAGAACAACCCTAATGATCCAACTGCACCAAACAAACGCATGACACATTTGGATTTCATCATTGCCGTCATTGAGGGGCTTATTGGCGGCTACCACGAACCCAGAGCGAGGGTCGGGAGGCCTGTCTGGTCGGAAGTCTTGGTCCTGCAGAGGCTAGAGTGACTGCCAGACACTTGCCAGACACTTCCTAGAGAGGCTCCCATACATTAAACGGAAGAAATGTGTTGTCTGTGCACAGAAACGTGACGTTGGATTCAAGTGTACGAAGATAACAGCGTGGTGCTAGGACTGCGGTGTTGGACTATGCAAGACATGCTTCCCACAATATCATAAGTAAGGTAGGAAAATTCAATTTTTTACTTTTACTCTTATTGACTCTTACAGTGTATTTATGTATAATCATAATGATTTTACCATGATTTCAGCCTCAAATAATGCCCTAGAGAAGTTTAAATCAAAGTTACCCATTTTTAGGTAAAATTTGGGAATTAATTCGCCCAAATTACTACGTATTTTGGCAAAAACCTGCCTCTAAAAGGGTTAACATTCCAACCTTTTTTAGGAAGAAAAATATTATGTCTGGTGAAACGAAAGTTTTTCGAGCGATCGTAAAATCGCAAGTAAGAGAGTGCATAATAGGCTTAGCCAAAACATAAAAAAATTCTCACACAATCTTTGACATCAGCTGAAATAAACTTGGCATCAGAGATCACTTATATATGTTTTATGCTCTGCAATTTTAGAAAATGCATTGTATCAAAACATGCCTGATTAGAAATTTATCTATCAAAACCAAATTGTTGAGTGAAATTCGAGCAACCTGTCAAGACAATCGATTTATGGAAGTCTGTATGAATGCAAATTCACTCTGTGTTAACAACTGACAATGGAATAGAATAAAAGTTCACCATTTTTCTTCTGGTGTGATCAGTTTTCAGTTGGCTGTCCAGGTGTTGTAAGTCGTCTACTGTATTACACGGAAAACGAATATTGGCTCTTCGATATCTTCAGCTGGCTCGGCTGGTTCACAGAGTTGGCATTGTTCCAACCGTCTAAGGATTTCACCTTGTTTCTTTTGCTCCTGTTGCATTTCGGCCATTATACTAAGGAGTTGCTCTGAAATTGTGACAAATGAGTCGAATTTATATTAAATTCAAATAATAGGGATGTGGATCAAGTTTCCACAGACCTGTCTGGTAACAACCTGAAAATAGTAATGGCTACAAATTCAGAGTGGAAACTACATATATAGTTCAAAAGAGATTGATGCATTCAAGATGAATTGTTATCCAGGAAACTACTACAGATCCACTGGTAACAGATCCACTGGTACACCACTAACAGAATTATCGAGTGGTTTCCTACAAGTATTAAAAGAGGAAGAAGCTGAAATGGTCTGGTCTCCAAAGGCAAATGACTCCTGAGGACGACCATGCTGGTGCCATGGTCACCATGGTGTGAGCAAAATACTGCAACTTACCTAATGTTGCCTGGTTGAATGAAGATGTGATGTTTGGTGGAGTAGATAAAGAGCACCTAGTCTCCGTATTCCTGCTAATACTACTATGAGCACCTGAAAAAAAAAAACGGAAAATCAATCATTTGGCATTCGACTCTAGCAGGTCTAGTTCTTCGACTCTGGCAGAGCTGCCAGATTTGAATCTCGCCATAGCATGAGGTTCTGGCTCATGCCCATGCCAGAATCACCAACAACCCCAAATTGGCATGATTCGTGCATGATCAAAGTGGCACAGACATATGCTCAGCTTCGTTTGCTGTTTAAACTGCAAATTTCAAAAGCCGAAGTAAACTTTTGAACGAACGGCAGCCGCCATTTTCTGTTGCGCCTAAAAATATAAATACACTACACTATTCCACAGGTCTGTTCTATCTAGGTCAGCCAGGTAGCCATGAGTCATCAGCCCAATCAGACTGACTGATTGGATGTTTGGACTTTAAGGCCAAGCGGGCTAATAATGTACCATCAAGATTTTGGCCCGATTTGCGATCACAGCAAGTTGCATCTGTTTTTCAGATTAGACTTACAAGGTTCTGTAGCGCCGTCTTTGACAGCTTACAAATAGTACGAATATGCTACAATGTACATGATCATCACTTCTCGAAGGAGGACTAGCGGAGAAATCTAAAGGTTGTGTCTTGCCTTTTCGTCTCGATACCTGCTGCCACTGGGAAAAATTATGGTCTGAAGTTAGAACTCTGCTGATTACTGGTTATATACCCGACAGGGGGCAACATATAATCCAGCTCTATTTTACTTTCAGCAAACCAGGCCATCAACACTCGTCTCAGGTAATATACATGCTGGCTCGAATGTTGCAGATAGAGACTATTCGTAGAGGGAGGGCCGGTGAGCAATTTCAGCAGATCATCGTTAAGAGCAGCAGTAGCAGCATTAGCAAGTGCAATTACACCACACATGGAAGAGCAGGTCTGCAACAAATAGTTGAGGCATCGAACCGTCACATCGGTGACCGTTTGTAGTGGTCGCTTGAGGACAATGAGCCAGGGATACATCAGGGCTTAAAACTAACCGAAAATGTTCACTAGCCAGCAGGGCTAGTGACCTGTAAAATCTACTAGTTTTTAAAAACATCTCATAGCCCTTACTTTTCTGAAGTGCGGCGCTGAAGCTATGCAGTGAGCACAGTTTTGCCATTTGCGGGGGTGGGGGGGAGTGAGGTGGGTGGATCTGGTTTTTGATTTTAGACGCTCTTATGAAGCCTGCTAAAATTTAATGACGAAAATTGAGAACATATTTGTCTGTTTAATAATCACTTTTATTAATGACAATTTTACTATTTAATCATTATGAATTATGTCTCAGTCGTCCGGCATGCTGAAGGCAACGTCATCATTGGCCTTGTCTTCCAGCTGCTGTAACTCCTCCTCCTCTACATCACCAGCATCCTCCATGTAATTTGATCTTCTGGCTCTGCTGCCTGCTGAATTCCATAGGTGGATGGCTTCACTCGGATCAAACTCCCCAACCTCCAAGGTGCCCAATAAGACCTTCAGTAAATCTGACAGATTACTGTCGAGCAAACAACTCCTTCAATCGTTTTTCACACTTCCCATTTGGCTAAACCCTCTCTCAGCCTCGACGCTGCCAGCAGGGAATGCGAAGACCAGGTCGATTAGCGCAAGGATGTTGGGACATTTGGCCACCATACCCCTGTTGATTGTTTGCCAGGAGAGCGATTTCATATCTGGGTAGCTAGAATTGTAAAAAAATAATACAATAATTTAACTCAATTCTCAAGCAGCATTTATGTAGTACCTATATAAGACAGGCTTCACTAAAGAACTGGAATGATAATTAAAAATTGTCTTACCTCTGGTACATAAGGCACTTGAGTCTGGTGAACTCTGGCTCTATCAGGTTGCTGTCCTTATCAGCTGCATCCCGTGCTGGAGCAAGCTTACCAAGAAGTACAGCGACCTGGTCATCTCCAAAATCTGAAAAATAATATTCTACTGTTAGTACATATGTCACCGCGTGCTTCTTTATTTAAGCCCACGCGTGACGGCGTGATCGTATCTCTGTTTTAGTACCCCGTGAGGGAATAACCCGGCTCGAGGATATAAAAACCAGTCCGTAATATGTAACGCAAGCTTCTACGTTATGATTATTGTGTTGTTTGCTACGTTATGTTTCGCCAAAAGACATAGATAGCTGATGCATAGACAAGAGAAAGCCAGTTGTTACCATGATTTGCAGTTTACTGATGGTTTGAGTACAATTACAGCTGTTGTCGCGGTCGTGCCTGGTTGAGGAGGAATTCCCCGATCCTCCCCGGCTCTCGGCTTATATACGCCAGCCACGACCGCGTAACCCACATGAGTCACGCGTGCGTCACGCGTGCGTCACGCGTGCGTCATCCGTACTCCCGCGATATCACATCGACACAAGCCCTCGTTAGGGCTCCTTTGAAGTGCCGAGCGAGAAGTGATAATCGACCGAGCTGTGAAGTGCCGAGCGAGAAGCGAGGCCTTCACAGCTCCTCCACAGCTCGATCGATCATATAGACACAACCCTCGTTAGGGCATCGCGGACTAGCCAGCTCAATTTCAGCTCTATTACAACTCAATTACTTCGACCCGCGCACTCCCGCTTTCTCGAGAGAGAGGATTCATCTCTCGAGCGCTTCTGCCTTCTCGGCCAAACTGTTTGCACAGACACGCCCCCCACTTAGAGCTCTATTCAGCTTCTGAGTGAGGAGCGCGGGAGATACGCGGACCTAAACCAATTTAATAACGCACCGCTACACTTCAAACACTGCCAGGACGTCGATACTAGCACCTAAGTGTCAGCATCGATCCTGTAGCAATCCTGTAATGAACGCGCACTCCCCTCCTGACCACACCTCCTGAGTGTCTGAGCGAGGAGCGCGGGGAGATGCGCAGACCTAAACCAATTTAATAACGCACCGCTACACTTCAAACACTGCCAGGACGTCGATACTAGCACCTAAGTGTCAGCATCGCTCCTCTAGCAATCCTGTAATGAACGGAGGAGCGCGGGGGAGATGCGCAGACCTAAACCAATTTAATCACGCACCGCTACACTTCAAACACTGCCAGGACGTCGATACTAGCACCTAAGTGTCAGCATCGATCCTCTAGCAATCCTGTAATGAACGGAGGAGCGCGGGGGAGATGCGCAGACCTAAACCAATTTAATCACGCACCGCTACACTTCAAACACTGCCAGGACGTCGATACTAGCACCTAAGTGTCAGCATCGATCCTCTAGCAATCCTGTAATGAACGGAGGAGCGCGGGGGAGATGCGCATACCTAAACCAATTTAATCACGCACCGCTACACTTCAAACACTGCCAGGACGTCGATACTAGCACCTAAGTGTCAGCATCGCTCCTCTAGCAATCCTGTAATGAACGGAGGAGCGCGGGGGAGATGCGCATACCTAAACCAATTTAATCACGCACCGCTACACTTCAAACACTGCCAGGACGTCGATACTAGCACCTAAGTGTCAGCATCGATCCTCTAGCAATCCTGTAATGAACGGAGGAGCGCGGGGGAGATGCGCATACCTAAACCAATTTAATTA
>NW_014579152.1:69870-72883 GCF_000485595.1 Priapulus caudatus
CGTGCAATCTGGCGGATGTGGTCCGGATTAAAGGTTGTTGTTTCCGGGTCGTCGTCCTCGCCGACAAAAAATTCGTAGACCATCGGGTCGTCGGGTGCGCCCGTCCCGATAAACGAGCCAACGTATTGCGCCTCCGGGAATGGCGACGGCCTATCGCCATTCCGGGGGCCGTTGTCCCGTGGGCCGTCCGTGGAGTCTGGCTCCGGACCCAGCGCCGCCATGCCAAGGAATCGGGCTCCTGGCGGGGCGGAGAGCCCGTGTCCTTCGTGCCCTGCGACGCAGGCCTCGCAGTTGCAGGTGTTGCGCCCGTAGGCGGCACTGGCGTAGGCGCCGGTGGCGCTTGCGCGGGTGGCAGTGGCGTAGGTGCAGGTGTCGCGTGCGCGCGTGGCAGTGGCGTAGGCGCCGCCGACGGCGCAGGCTATGCAGGCGCAGGTGGCCCCAGCGCGAGCGTAGGCGCGGGCGGCCTCCGTGCAGGCCATGCAGGCGCGGGCGGCCTCAGCACAGGCGAAGCAGGTGCACGGTATGTTGGCGCTGACGCAGTCGGTGCACGTGTATGGTGCGCTGGCGCAGAGGGCGCAGGTGCAAGTGCGGTAGGTGGCCCTGGCGCAGATAGAGCAAGCGCAGGCGGCGCCGGCGTCTGCCGGCAGCGGAGACGACAGTGTCGGTGGCTGCTGCTGTTCGGGCTGTCGCCCGTCTCCGTCGTTCATGGCTTGTTCCTGACAATGTCAATTGGTGGACGTAACACGTGGCACCGGGTTAGCCGGGACAGTATATACTAGCGACTGCCCGGTTAGTGCCATAAGGGCACAAAACTGCTTGTAGAGTGTGGTCGTGTCTCATGCAATCCCCGGACTGAGTAGAAGGTAATAATCCGCCTTACAGATATACAACGCAACACAGTAATTTATATGATACACACACGCATAATATTTATTAATCAATATCCCTCCATCACCGTACACTTCAATCCCAACACCCCACTCGTTGTCGATTCGTCATGTATTCTAATGACTACACAGCGCTTGCCTACAATCGCTGTTACTAATGTCGTTACCCGTACGTCTCGCTTAAATCATCTCCGCAACACATCTACTGCCAACAACGCTAAACTATATTATTAACCCACAATACTGTCCCGTCAAAATTCTATACCATTTACTCTAACAACAATCTAAACAGTCTATACAATCAACTAACATACAAAGAAAAACCATAGTTACGTATATGCCATCTCGTCGGAGGAGTCTTGGTCGACTTCGGCTCGGCTGGTCCCAGCACACTATCCTTTACTGTGTTAAATTCGGCTTATTTATGCTGCCCAACGTCCGCGTGCGACCTCGGTCCTTTCGGCCGATGTGCGTACCCGCCAACTTCTTTTGTTTCCTGTTCTGCTGCTGTTGTCCTCCCCCGAACTGGGAATAGTGATGTCATGTACCTCCCTCGGCCGGCTGGCACTGCCTGGTGGTTGGTTACGTCATCTTTTCGCGTTCCTTTTCGTACTATGTGCTCGGTTACACGTGCCCCTCCCTTTAAAGTGACGTACCTCCGGTACGTCTCTCCTCGTGACCTCACGAAGCCTTTCGCTCTCAGCTCACTCCGGCGTTGAAAGGAACAGACCCTTGCGTTGTGTCTTATGATGTTATTTGTATAGTATTTCCACCTATTCCTCTCAAAGCTGTGCTCGCTGTTATCTCCTCGGCTGCCGTTTCTGTCCTGTCTATTGCTGTGCATCCCCCTCCGGTCGTAGCAACGCGAAGGTGAGTTCATGAGGTGCTAATGTAGGGTATATCGGTGCCGTTGCTGTTGGTGGTGCCTCGTTCCGTTGTTGCTGTTGTTGTTGCTGTTGTTGTGGTGATTGTTCCAGTGCTGTGTGGGCTGTCTCGCACCACTTGCGTTTCCACCCGCAGTATGCGATTATCGCGATTGCTGTCACGGTTAGTAGCCCGTACAGTATGCCTGACATACTGTGCATCGATACCTTCATTCTTGCGTGGTACTTGAAGAGTCCCTCTGTAACGAAGAGGTTTACGTTACTATACAGTTGTAGATTATGATGTCGTATGTGTAGCCAAAAGACATAGACAAAGACAAGTCAGAGAATATATACCATGACTGATGATCGTTTAATTTCGTTCCTCACAGTTACAAATATACAGGCGGTCGCGTCTGGAGTCGGGAGCGAATTCCTCGAGGCAGCTCACGCATCCGTTTTTATAGGCGCCCCCCCACGCACGTGGTACATGGCAACCACGTGCCATGTCCCACCAACCACCGCGTCCAGCGCATCCGCGTTCGCTTGGCTTCACCCTGCTCGCACTGGACGGTGGCGGCCCCTAACGGGAGCGACCCGCTATTCTGCCATGCCATCGTCCGGAAGGTGGCTCCGCCTATCCACGCAAACGCGTCACGAGCGGTCAACATGGCTGCTGTTCCAGGCGCTAACAGCCTTTCACGGTGCATTTAACGCATGTAATCCAGCCGGCCCGCCACCCGGCGAAAACCCCACGGTCGAGCAGTTCTAAAGTCGCTCTGAATTAGCCGCAGGGCCATCACCGGGCTTCGCCTCCACGCTAGGGCCAGCACCGCTAATCACGTCACGTACACGCCGCTAATTGGGGAAGGTGGTGCTAATCCCCTGACCAGCTGGCGTGGGTGCGTGATAGGTCGTGACATAGCGGCCCCGGCAGCGTGTGACAGCGTGGGCGGGCCGCCATCTTGGACTGCCCCGCTCGTTTGGCCAGCAGCTGTATTGATCGTCTAAGCGAGGGGATTTGCTCCCGCTACCGCAGGCCCTCGGTTTAGTGAGTGCGCTAGTGGCACCCGTTTGTTATAGGGGTAGTAACAGGTTGCATTGATTTAGAGTCCACGCTAGATCCACAGATAGATAACTCGAACACCGTATTATAAAGCTACTCGTAGGTACTTCTCTTATCCGCCAAACACTACCATACAACAGAATATCAACATACAATAGAATATCAACATACAACAGAATACAACAGAATAGTGTTCG
>NW_014579152.1:72893-75590 GCF_000485595.1 Priapulus caudatus
TCGCGCAGGGCGTCTTCCAATTCCATCGTCCAGTCGTATTTCAAACACACACATCTTTACTGCTCCCGAAATGCTATACATATAATATTTGCTCCGGTACGGAGCCGACGTATACAGATAGTTACGCGACATAAACACAGATAACTTACATATTGGCAGATAGTCTAAACGGTAGCACGGCAGATAGTCTAAACGGTAGCACGGCAGATAGTCTAAACGGTAGCACAGTATAGATACGTGACGTGTCGTGACTCGAGAGCGAACTGGCCGTGTTTCGTGGTTCCCTGTCTTCTTATACCTCGGCTCGGTCTGGGTCCTAACCTCATGTTGTAGGCGAGCGATTTGCTCCCGCTACCACAGGCTCTACGGTTTAGGGAGTGCACTAGTGGCACCCGTTTCTAATAGGGGTAGTAACAGGTTGCATTGATTTAGAGTCCACGCTAGATCCACAGATAGATAACTCGAACACCGTATTATAAAGCTACTCGTAGGTACTTCTCTTATCCGCCAAACACTACCATACAACAGAATATCAACATACAATAGAATATCAACATACAACAGAATACAACAGAATAGTGTTCGTACCTTAGCCCGGTGGTTCTCTGACTGGGTTAACTGGGGTGACGGCGAAGGGAAGGACCTAACCCAGGCAATAGTGTGGTTCGTATCGAAGGCAAGGAGGACAAACGGAGAGGGATGAGAAAGCGGCTGGTCAGGTCAACGGATCAGAGCGAAGTGTGTTCCAAGTGTGCTCCTCACTCCCCTTTTGTCACCTAGCTCGTAAAGTTATCTAGGCTACTGGGCCGCGCCTCGCGCGCGAGCGCCACACATTAAATGTGTTATATTGGTGGCTTGCGCCGCGCGGCGAGGCTGGATGAGACCGCCGGGACATGTCCAAAGTGCGCGCCACATATGGACAGGCCTTTTTGGCTAAGATCAAAGTGTGCGCCGCGTACGGACAGGCCTTTTTGGCTAGGATCAAAGTGTGCGCCGCGTGTGGAAAGGTCATGTGTAGAGAAGCTACGGGTGGAGACGCTAGGTGTAGCGACGCAACGCTTTCTTACACCTGCCGCTTCCCTACAATCGCTCGTGGTTGCTAGGGGCAACGCCGCAGAACAAATGGCATAAGAGCCGTATTGATCGCGGTGGTTGCTAGGTGGTTGCTAGGTGGTTGCTAGGGGTGGCGCCATAACATGCCTCTGTCATGCCTCTGTCGACCGCGCGGCGCGACCCGCGTCGCGCGTGAGGGGGGGGAGCACCCAGTAACACGTGGTCGTTACACTTCTCCCCCCACTAAACCGATGACCACCCTGTGGACATCGAATGCCAGCCTCCGGGCTGGCCGTCCACAGGGGGGGGAAGGGGGGGGTGGCTGTCGACGTCCTGGCATCGTAATGTTAGCATGCTATGATCCGCGATATTATGAATATATGAATATATGAATATTAATAATTCCTCGTTATGACGCGCTTTACCACGCAATATGACAACACATAATAACACTTAGTACCACGCAATATAATAACACCTAATAACAGAATAGAACATCGATGCCCTATGGCTTACAGAAGTGCCCTTGTGCCACTTGTCCTGAAGGGACCTAACTGGCGCTCATGCGTCATGGTCATGGTCCTCATGGTCCTCGTCATCGTCTTCCTGATGGTCGGCCCCGTTGGGGGTGGCGGCCGCTCGCGACATGGCGGCCAAGATGGCCGTCGCGGCCATCTGGCGTACGTGTTGCGGATTAAAGGTTGTCCGCGCCGGGTGGTCCTCCTCGCCGACGACGAACTCGTACATTATGGGGTCGGAGTTGGTGCCCGACCCGATAAAGTGCCCGGCGTAATAGTGGTCGGGGGGTGGGGGTGCGGGGCTCCACGGATCGTCGTCGGAGTCCTCCGGGGAGCTGTCGTCGTCGGTGGAGTCTCCGGTGGTATCCGGCTCCGGGTAGGCGTAGGGGTTGTATACCCTCGTCATGCCGTTCGTGCGTGCCTGCGGCGGGGCGGGGAGCACGCTTTCTCCCGGGCCTGCGGCGCCGGCGGCTATGGTGCTGGCGCCGACGGCGCAGACGGCGCATCCACAGGCGGCGCTGGCGCCTGCTGCGTAGACTGCGGCGGCCGTGGCGCAGGCGGGGAGGCGCAGGCCGAGGTGCCGAAGGCGCAGATGGCACAGGCACAGTCGGCGTAGGCGCAGGCGGCGTAGGCGCAGGCGGTGTTGGCGCCCGTCTGCGGCGGAGGCGGCGGCGCTGATGAGGTGCTAGGTATGGATCTGTTCCTGATGCCTGACACTTCCTCAGCATGTTCTGTGGAATTCCAACTGCCTTTTCGACATGTCCATTTGCCTGTGAATGAGTGAGATCGTCTTGTGGACAAGGCCGTACGTGTCTGCGAACTGTTTCCATTTTCTGCCATTCCAGGGAGGTTCGTTATCACTTGTGACTTGATCTAGTATTCCATGAGATCCTCAGCGATGAGCTTTATAAGTCCACCCTCACTCTCCAGCAAACCGCTATCAAGACGTCTCAGTAACTCATCCACATGCCGCTTCCTCAAATACGAGATCAGCACGCGGGTACAGAACAAGCGAACGCTGCTCCGAGGTGGTGGCGCCCTCTGGCGTCTCGATGGGTTCCTCGTCGTCGTCGGACCAAATGAGAATCATGGCCACCGACGGACTCTCCAATGATACGCCCCTAGC
>NW_014579152.1:76332-81301 GCF_000485595.1 Priapulus caudatus
TACTCAAATATTTTGCACCCGATTGTTGGGAACTGCGAAAAAGGATCCGGTAGGTTGAGTGATCCGACATGAGGCAGCGCAAATTTTAGGCGCTAGGAGTCAATCAGTACCTTAGGTCCACAGCGAGTGGCAATAAACAGCCGAATAACGTCATAGCTTGAAGGATTCATAGAGTGCACAAGCTGTATTCAAGTATTGGCCAGAAGATTGCAAAGAAGCACTGGGCAGTTGAAAACGCTGTAATACTTGATCCCACAATACGACCATTATTCCTGTTTCCAACTTCATTGAAAGTAGTCCATGAGCCTGTTGTCGACACTTTGTTATTTGGAATGTCACCCAAGACTTGTTTTATTGCAGAAATGCCTACACTGACAGAACTCACAACACGAAAAACTATCAGCCCATTCTAACTTAGTTGACATTCCATACCGCTCAAAATACTGCATACTCACAGTTTTACGCCTATCCTTGCGATCCATAGTAATAACCGAATCATCCCCATCCAAATAAATGGATCCACGGATACCACAACTACTCAGATATTGTTTCAACATTGCGTAATTCAGCAATGAATTACCCAAACCAGTATTCTGATCGCCGGAGCACCTAGTTCCTGGGGTGAAATACTTCAACCCATTCACCGTACTACCACGATTATGCAGTTGCATCTTCAGCAACTTCCGTAACTCAGCAGGCCACTGAAAGCACTTCTCATACAACCAGTGCTCCTGCTTGAGCAGCCCAATGCCCACATGGGCATCAAACTTACTATGGTCTAACAACATCCACACAGGATCGGCATATCTCTTGGCATGGTCAACCAAGTCCGCGGCTCGTTGATCTTGATTACGACCGTTCGCGAATATCCTATCACCATTATGATCCACCTTCGCATACACCATTGCTTCCACTGGATGTAGGTAGCTACCAAGCGATAATCCATACCGTTTATTCCGATACTGTATGCACCTTGGTGCCTTATAACTCCCGCTAGGGTACTTATCATCCTTTAAAAACATCCTAACCCTCCCATCAAACTTGCTAATCTGGTTAAACTGTAAATCCACCCGCGCACGTTCCATTTCCCTTTGTTTCGCTCCCTTATAGTATGCCACTACCCGCTCCTCATCCCAAGGAGTGAGTGGCTGTATGAAGTCCCTAAGATGCCTTCGTAAGCCACGACAACTGGCCAAATCAGGGGTTGGACCCTGCACCTGGTGACGGCTCAATAACGCAACACGCTCATTACAAGAACAAGCGGTATGCGTATACACATCCCTCTTCACCAGGTACATCCACTAACTGTCGTGTTTCCCTCTTACCACAATCCACATAAACTACCCGAGACGGAGTCCGTATCCAAGACCCCTTAATAAGAGGTTGTACATCACTATACCCCCTCATACAAAGGGCCGGGATGACTCGGATGTCCTATGCGGACTTTCTGGGCAATTGATAGCTTTTATGAGCTATATTAACCCACCGAGTGCCTAGCTTTCCTTGCTGGAGCATCTCAGCTTGCTTGTGAACAGCGTAGATAAAATCCGGGTCCTTTAAAGACCGGCGTACCTCCTCTTCCACAGGCATAACCAAGAACGCCTCCCCAACTGCTCTGGCAATCATATCTCTGCGCTCACTCCAGGTGATATGGCCAGTATCAAACTTAGTCAAAAAATTCTTGGCCTTGCCCACCAGTTGTGGTAACAAATCTGCTGTACGCGGCCTGAACATTATCTCAACCTGGAGAAACGCTACCAGCTCCTCATCAACCTCCTGTTTCTCAATCTGATTTCTGCCAAAGAACCAGCCCTTAAAATGATGCACCTTCGTTTTGTTTCCACTTCGCGTTAAGCCCTCTGCTCGCGCCTTAACTTGGAAATAGATGCGGCACCCGCCACCGCAGAGCGCCATCGGAGCGCCGTAACGCGGCCACTTCATTGCGGGTGGGCACGAACTCTCGACTGCGCAAATGTATGAGTCGTCGTCGGCGGAGGAGGACACCGGCGGAACGACGTTCATCCGGAACAGTGACGCCAAGATGGCCGCAACGCCATCTTGGCCGCCTGGTCGGGCGAGCGACGCCACCCCGCATAACGGGCCTGCATTCATGGAGAAGAACCGAGGAGGACCCCAGAATCAGTGCGCTGACGCATGAGGAGCCAGTTTAGTACCTTCAGGACACGAAGGTCGCAAATAAGTCGGATTCGTAATGTATCATGGGTTCTTTGTATTATTTATGTATTGCTCCGGACCTATTGTGTTAGCTAGTGCAGTGCGTTCGGAATAGACAAAAAATGTGGTTGTCCTGCGACAACCCGCACAAGATCGGGTGTCCGCACACTTTCTTGGTTGTTCCCAAAATAATATGCCCAATCTCCTAGTTGTTCCACACATAATAAGTATGGATCATGAAACATCCAAAAATGGCGTAGCAGGATTTTGATTAACAAGGGGGGGGTGCAAAACCGCGAAGCTGCGCAAGAATAGTGGATGACTTAATCTTTTCGTGCTTCTTCGCTCCTCCCAGCCCCCTCGCTCCTGCTACCTGCTCAGCTCGTGCAATCGCTATCCGTGAAAAGGCCGACATTTTTGTTCATGTGTTCTCCTGCTCCCAAGAGTATGGTAATTGTTCCGGGTGGCGGGTTTAGGATTCCATAGAGGGAGGGGTGAAAACAGGCATAGGGGGGGGGGGGGTATGGGGGTCCTCTGCCCCAGAAAATTTAAAACTTGGCTGGTTTGCTGGTCCAACCGAGTTTAACGCGTCTCATAAATCGAGAAAACCTTGAGCATATACGGGGCAGTGTGTGGAAATAGCAGGCTGGTCCCGAATGGTATTTCTTATATTATCGCCCCGGATTTAATTCACTTGATTAGACTTCTCTTGAATGTAGGCTAGAAAACACTCCGATTTAAAGTAAAACTGAACATTATGTGGGCCAGCTAGCCTACCTCGTTGGTTGGGAATGATTGTCAGTTCAGATGCGAAAATATGTGAAAGCAAAGGTTATACACCATAGCTTAATTGGGTACGCGATGCGTCAATATATAGAGATAGCGCGAGTCGGTTTAGCAGAGTCTAGTGTTAGGATGGGAGGTGTTTCTGGTGTGTCCACCGGACATGTCTCAGACTGGTTAGGTTGTCGCCGCGGCCAGCTGGTTGTCGTCGGACCAACCGGACAAGCGCTTCTTTCGAGGCACAGTTGGCTAGGTGTTATGTTATAGTGTATTCATCTGATTGTGATATTATGTGTTTAATGTATTACGGTGATAGGCTGTTAAGATTCAATGGGTAACATGCGCACGGTCGGGACGTCGATTGGCCACCCCCCCCACTGTGGGCGGCCAGCGCCCGGAGGCTGCATTCGATGTCCACAGGGTGGACAGTCGGTTAGTGGGGGGGGAGAAGTGTTAAACGGACCGATCGCTTAGCAGGGCACTCGCCCGTCTCTGCACGCCGCGCGCGCGGGCTGCCGCGTCGCTAGCTGTTTGTGTTTTGTTTTGGCGGCGACGGCGGCATGACATTACGGTGCGTCGCCCCTAGCACCACTTTTGGTTTCTGCGATTCAGTTTACGGCTGCGGCCATTCAGTTCTAATGTAGTGAAAGCAGCGGCTTCACAGATTAGTATATATTAGTCCCGTTCGGGCGCGACATTGCGCGGCGGGGGG
The DNA here is from genome assembly GCF_000485595.1 of Priapulus caudatus. Lineage (NCBI taxonomy): Eukaryota > Metazoa > Priapulida > Priapulimorpha > Priapulimorphida > Priapulidae > Priapulus > Priapulus caudatus. Next base: position 80,003 of record NW_014579152.1, read on the forward strand.
CCCCCGAGGTTGCGGGGCGCGCATGCACGTCACCATGAAGTCACAACAAGACACATTGTTGATTCGCGTGGTAATGCACCTGCGTTATATAGTGAAGCCGGACTTGTTTGACCGCTAAACCTCAGCAGGTAGATGATCTTGCTCGGCTTCTTGATCGCTCGTAAGCAGGTAGCAGGTCTATCTATTTTACCAACGCTCCTCCCACCCTCTCTCTAGTACAGCTCGGGCCGTTCTGTTTCCGTTGCCGTGATATCCCACAGCAGTCAAGCGCCTAGCTACTTCGCCGATTTCTCTCGGCCGTACGGCCGCAAGTATCCCGCCGCTCGTGTGAACTGCTCCCTGCCGTTTCCTACCTCGCGCGCGCGCGTTCCACCGGACAGGCCGCATAGAGTCCGGTTTAAGGACGGGAATTCTATTGTTCTTGCGGTATAAGGTCTCGTAGCGTGGTTAGCGCGATAGTCGTATTTTGTCGGTGGATCAGTCGTGTAGTGAAAGAGTGTAATTTCTCGTGGCAATAGAATACAAGTCCGAGAGTAGTATCCCATTTCTGAGTTCGTGTTATGAACTGTAGCGTGGCTGCCGATTCATTACCGTAAGTAATTGATGGAAGCGTTTATCTCTCGTGTTGAAGGTGACCCAAATGTCAGACCACAGTTTCTTGAGCGAGAGCTTGGTGCCCTTGGACTGCCAGAATGGTGGTCAACAAAATCTCGGAAATTCCAGGCAAAGCTCATTAGAGTGTGGTAATCTCGGGGATATCCGATGTGCTAGAGAGCTGTGGGAGGCGTTGGATTGATCCCAACCCCCCAAGAGCCGCAGTCCATCAACGAGGCGGAGGTCCACGAGGTGGCGAAAATACCGCGCAAGCAGAGGCGCGGCGTTGCGCTGGAAAGAGGGAGGACCATCAAGCGACTCTGGAAGTTGTATAGCCGTGAAGAGGCTTGCACCCTCTCTTGGGAGTTCACTATGTTCATCGAAGGGCTCAACTCCAACGTTGTCCCAGCAGTGGCTTCGAGAGCTGCGAGATGTGCACGCAGAAGAAGCTGATGCACTCGCCGGGAAGTTTAAAATCCATCTGTAGTCAGTGGTCACCCAATTGTTAACTTCCCGGGGTTCCACACTGCTGGCTCAAGAAATGCAGCATGTGTGGGGCCTCGGGTGGTTGGGTTGGGGTTGAGCTCTGAGTCAGTGTCGTCTGATGTTTCTAAGATGTTGCCACCGATTCGCAGGGCGAGTAGCGAACTCACGCGAGAGTGTTGGGGTTCCTTAGGAATGACCCTGAGGTGAAGGATAAGCCAG
>NW_014579153.1:0-1563 GCF_000485595.1 Priapulus caudatus
AGCCTCATACATCCAGGCATGTATAGATTCTACTAGCAAACCCGGCAGTCAAATTCTTTCTAACAGTAGGCCCTAAACAAATCCATGTTTAACCCCCCTCTTGAGGGTCAAAAGGTTATCCGACACGTACTCTTCACATGTCAGCAGAAAGTACATTTCATGGTCCTTTCCATAAAGCCATGAAAATGCTAGGTCACCACTGAAACAAAAAAGTTATTCAATCGCTCCGTCAGACCATGTCCTCAGAAAATGTAAAAATCTGCTTTGTGCCCCGTTGACCTTTGACCTGTGACCTCCAATTTCGGCACAGTGCATGGCTTTTCCTACCATGATGCTATACACCGACTATCACGAGCCTAGGTTGAGCCGTTTAGATTTGTGCCGCAATTCTGCATTTCCTCTCTATACCTTAAGTTAAGGAGGGAATGTTCCCCCTTTTTTCACACCTCTTGACTTTTGACCTTTGACCCCCATCTTCGTCATCCCAACTCGTTTTGACAATCCCCCCTCCCCCCGACGACCCGAATATCGTGGCCGACGACCTGAATATCGTGGCCTTACGTTGAGCGGTTAAGATTTGTGCCCGACTGTTGTCGCACGCACGGACGGACGCACGGACGGACGGACGGACAATCATGCGATTCTACAAGCTGCACCTGACTACGTCAGATGAGCTAAAAATGTAATTATTGTCAAACAATAGTGGAAAAACACAAAAAACACCATTGACTTAAACTACACATTTAATTCATTGATCACATTATAAGTCACAACAAAGAACTTTACAAATTTACAAAAATACAAAAGGGCCAATCGAGAGGCCCTTTTCCATCCAAGTCGCATAACCACTGAAAGTCTCTAAATGGTCTCCAATGAGATATAGTCTGTCTATCACGGTAGGTAACATCTGCTGACAGTAGGCGTGGTCAAGCTTCGGACGCGGGTCTAACAAGCCTTTCGAATATGTCGCCTCGCCTTTCACCTCGGCTTTTCTTGCGTGAAGCGAATATTTGACCTTTCTTGCGTAACACCGCCTTTGTCTCTGTAGCTGCTGTCGTTGCTGGTTCTTAATGGCGTTGCGCCTATGCTCTTCCTGTTGCAGGTACTTGGCGGACCGGCTTCCGGAAACGAGTGCGGCCCCGACGAACTGGCACTTCTCGGCCGTTGCCGCGGCGACGCCTCTGTTGAGATGAATAATTTGCCCGTGAATGCGCCTGCAGACGTTTTGCGGCCAGGTCTGGGATTCGACGTCAGGTACGATTTGTTGATGGCTTCCGATTTCTGCGTGCTCGTGTTGAAACGGGTTTTTTCGAGCGTCGGCCTGCTGAAGCGATCAGCGATCCACCCTTCCAGGAGCGCGGCGTCTGCTGCGGTCGGTGCGAGTCCCTCGGGCAGGTAACTCATGTACCAAGGGCTGTGCCTGCCACAAACGAGCGAATACATGCGGCATCGGCATCCGCAATTTGCCGTATAGCAGTGCGCGATGGCGTCGTGTACGTGGGCGAGTTGTTGCTGTAATTTGCTGTAGCTTCCTCGCGATGCTTTGTACGCCGCCTGAAATTC
>NW_014579153.1:2901-4088 GCF_000485595.1 Priapulus caudatus
CCAGGCGGAGGCACGTTCATTGTTCCGAAAATGTGTCGCATGCCTGCACAGCCGAGTTCCGTCGACATGAGGACGACGTACATGCCGACGTTTGGCGCTGCGGTTCTTCGTCTCCTACGCGACGATGGCACTTCGTCGTAAAGTTTGTGCTTTGGCGACTTGTACGAGCACGCTTCGCACCTCAGCACCTCACACCAGACTGCTCCTCTCTGCTCCTGTGCGTCTTCGTCCCACGCGAGGTCTCTGTCGGACTGTGGCCGGCGAAGCTCCCGGAACGACTGGTTCCACATCTGCGCCATCTTCGCTCTGTTGTATAGCCGGTTGTCTCTCAGGTCAGCCCCGCCCTCGCTCTGTAGGGTCTTCCCAGATCACACGCCTTCCGTACAGCTGCAACGTACGCAACGAAGGCAGGTGTTAATTATACACGCGTAAGTTATCAGCCTTTGTTTTTGGACGTACGTAGAATGTTCGACTCTGTACATGATGCGCATGCAATGTGCGAAGTAACGTAGGTATATCGTACATACGTGGCATGGCATCAACCAATGGGGAAGGAGGGAGGGGAGATTTCTATAGGTAAACTTTGCACATGATCATCATCGTGTGATCATCATCGTGTGCATGTGGTTCATCAATCAATCAATCAATCAATTCATTCAACCAATTTGAATCAAATTCGATTCACCATTATCGACACGAGGTGTTGCCACATGCAACCGTATTTATTTGCAAAGGACAGTAACCTCGGAAGAGAAATGTCAGCAAACAACAGTAAAGTCAGATAACAGACTGCCCGGGGGTATAGAGCAGGTAGTATATCATGTGTCTAGAAGTGCGTAACGTACCTGCAAGCCCTCACGCACTGCCTCCAGCAGGTAGGGCACGACCGAGTAATTCCACAGGTAAAACCTGTGCACCAGATACCTCCATCGGGCAGGAGAGAAACACTGAAACAGACGCGGGCCTATCACAAATAAAATAGCATTAAGTCATTAGTGTCGGCGAAGATTTTTAGACTATTTAAAAATTACTTCTTCATTCAGCAAAACTTGTCTGTAATCAAGAGACAATCAGTTAGCAGTTACCACTATAGGGTACGGGTAACAGTCTGTATACACGCGCACGCACGCACGCACGCACGCACGCACGCACGCACACTTACATGTAATGTGAAAGCAAGTGTTAAT
>NW_014579153.1:4113-5402 GCF_000485595.1 Priapulus caudatus
ATTCATATTGTATTCCTATATACCAACTAATAGTGGACACTTATCAATTTATTGAAAATAAAATTGTGGTATATCTTTCTAGAAACATGTCTATTGATTCTTTTTAAAAACCTAGCCACAGGCACTTGAAACGTTTCAATAGTAAAATGATGGTAAATAAACACGAAATGTATTTACTACCAAAGTCCTAATATTTCTCTACTGCCGTTCGCCTATTATTGTCGATAACTTCCTGTAAATGCCGTTCATATGCTCCTCTGCAACACATTCATGAGTCCTTATATGTCTGTTTTGAAGAATTATAACAGTGCTTAGTACTACGCTGTGGTTCTCGTACGTGCATTATCCTTCTATGCAGTGTACCTATATTATGTATATATATATATATATATATTACATGGGGCTGAGCTTGTCCCTATGTTTGATTAAAATGATATTTGCTGTAATTAATGATTATGTATGTGAGATCAGAGGCTGAATTTAATTTCATAAAAACCTGAATACGTGACAGCCAAAATCTAATTTTCCGTGAAAGGTTCCTGGTTAAATTATTATCAATGTGCATATAATAACTGTTTATAGCCACATGTTCATGTGTTTTCTCGTGCCAGGAAGTGTCTTTAGCAATGTTAGTAAGTATAATACTAATAAAGAAATACTGAGTGAGGATGTGAGGAAAAAATGTTTTTGCTCTACCCAGCTATCACCGGAACAAGTGCCGCAGAGCGACAGCGCTCACCTGACGGCAGGTGTTCTGATTCTAAACTCACTGGCAAACGAATCAAGAGCACCCTCCCCTCGCCGCGTTCGCTCTCCCTCGTTGTCTCTCTCATTCTTTCCCTTTCGCTCTCTCGCTCTTGCTCTCTCTTCCCTTCGCGCTCTCTCTCTCTTCCTCTCTCTCTCTCACTCGATCACACTTTCTCTCTCTCTCTCTCTTACTCTCTCTCTTTCTCTCTCACTCTTTTGCGCGCTTTCTCTTTCTCTCTCTCTCCCTCTCACTCTATCACTCTCTCTCTCTCTCTCTCTCTCTCTCTCTCTCTCTCTCTCTCTCTCTCTCTCTCTCTCTCTCTCTCTCTCTCTCGATTTCTCTCTTTCTCGAGGCGGTAGCCCTGCCGGACGAGGCTGTGCGACTGATTGTCTATACAGATGTCTGATTGTCTATCAGACTGATTGTCTGATGGTCTTCTAATCTAACCCTAGCAAGACCGTTTCGTGGAGCTAGCAAGGCGGTAACGTTTTTATATAACTTCACATAAATGTTTATACTATATGTTAATTCGGGTGGCACT
>NW_014579153.1:5427-17205 GCF_000485595.1 Priapulus caudatus
CCGCTCATGAGGATAGCCCCGACGCTGGCGAAAAACCCGTTTCAACACGAGACACGCAGAAATCGAACCATCAACGAAATCATACCTGACGTCGAATTGCCCAAGGTGCAAGACGCTGGCCGCAAATACATCTGCGGCGCATTCACCGGGAAATTCTTTCATCTCAACAGAGGCCATTGCGCTGGGCACGGCGAGAAGTGGCGAAGTTCGTCGGGGCCGCATCCGGTTTCCTGGGAAGCCTGTCCGCAGCAAGTACCTGCAACAGGAAGAGCAAGGCCAACGCGCCAATTAAGGAACCAGCAACGACAAGCAGCTACAGGAGACAAAGTGGTGTTACGCAGAGAACAAGGTAAAATATTCGCTTTGCACGCAAGAAAAGCCGAGTGAAGAGGCGAGGCGAGCATATTCGACAAGGCTGGTTAGACCGCGCGTCCGAAGCTTGACCGAGCGCTACTGTCAGCAAGATTTATACGCATACCGGATAGACAGTCTCTATCTCATTGAACCATTAGGGACTTTCAGTGGTTACTGCCGATCTTGGATTGAAAAAAAAGGGGCCTCTCGATTGGCCCCTTTTTGTATTTTGTAAAATTTGTATAAAGTTTTTCTTGTGACGGGTTACCGAGGTACCGGCTACTTATATGTGAATCATGAATTAAATGTGTAGTTGTAGTGTTTTTTGTGTTTTCACACGTATTGTATTTGACAAATTTTTCGTTTTAAAATTGGCGAGTACAGAATTCCATTGCGGCGCGTAGTTATACTTTAATTGACCACTTCTTTTTTTCAAGCTTCTAACCCTGTACGTCTTGCCTTAAATAAATTTTTAAGAAAAACGCGAGCGAGTTACTTGCGTATAGATATGCTTTGAGGGGTAGGCTAGATACTAACTGGCACCTAGAGAAGGTATATTTGAGAGCATGTGTCATGCCTAAACGAAACGGGACATTTATAATGTATACGCAAGGTTTACTTTTTGTAATAATAAAACACTGGCGCTATAGTTTACGAACCCCATAACTAATATTAAAGCACTGATGAGTAAATAAACAGGCAGATCCAAACCGCAACTGCGGGGGCATGCATCATCAGAAGATTAGTAGCTTGTTTTTAAACATATTTCAAAAGGGAACAATTACACAGCGGAACAAAAATGGCGTTAGGGAGGGCTTATTTAATTGCTTCCCACAGGCAAAATAACCACACATTTTTAATGTGAGTTTCATCCCCTCTGTAAGCAATCTAACTAAAATTACTAACGACTTAAAAAAAACAGTTACCAAATATCGAGATGTATGATTATTTTTAAAATCGACGACGTCAAAAAGAAAAACCAACAAGCTTGAATTAATGCACATACATGGCCATCCTTGGGAATATATTCTGGAAATCACGCATTCAAACAGTCAATTGGAAGTCAATCGGGGAGAGAAAGGGATTAACATGAAGGAATTTATGGTGTAGCATGTGATGAAACTAATTATTGGAACCGTAAACGGAGAGAGATATATATATATATTAGGTATTCATACGTAGTTATGATTGATAGTCAGTAGCAGCGGGACGACACGAACATATGTAACTGAAACGTAAACGTGAATTAAAACCGCCTGTTTGTTAGCTCATCTTTGACGCATAGCGTACAGATGGGGCAGCTGGCATGAATCGCATGATCGTCCGTGCGTGTCGTGCGTCATCCGTATCCGTCAACTAGTTGGGCCGATAAATGAAATGCGGCTCGCACCGTAACGGATCGAAAGTCGGGACGTGGGGGGTAATCCGAAAACGCAGTTGAATGTCGAAGCTGGGGGGTCAAAGTCAAAGTGCAAGGCGGTGTAGAGAAGGAAGGGGAACGATTTTCCTTTGAACTTATAGGTATAGTGAGGAAAATGCAGAATTGCGGCCAAATCATAAACGGCTCGACCGTGAAGGCTCGTGATAGTCGGTGTAATAGCAATCATGTAGAAAAGCCATCACTTGTGTCGAAATTGAGTCACAGTCAAAAGGTCGAATGGGGCACAGGACATATTTTTAGACATTTTCTGAGGACATGAATCTGAACGGAGCGATTGAAAAACTTTTGTTTTGCAGCGGTGACCTAGCATTATTATATGGGCTTTATTGAAAAGCAATGAAAAATGTACTTTTCTGCGTGGGACATGCGAAGAGTAATTTGTCCGGATAACCTTTTGACCCTCAGAAAGGGTTAAGACATGGCTTTGTTTACTGTTAGAAAAGAATTTGAACTGCCGGGTTTGCTAGTAGAAATTATACATGCCTGATGTATGAAGGCTACAATGTCACAGTGAATTTCAATAAGGCTAAAAATTGGGTTGAAGAAAGTTTAATGCTCCCTTAAAACCGGTGATAATTTCAACTGGGGCATTCTGTAACTGTCAGTGTCGTTAACTGCAGTGCATGTGGGGTGATCAGTAGGTTAATTTTTTGCGGCTGCGTTTAATGTAGTTTACAGGTGGCAGTTTCTATTTCCCACCCGAGGCTTGCGTAGGTAAAATGGATGAGTGAGTTATACCTTATTCTGTCTTGCAAATAAGTTGTTGCTTGAATAACTAGCGTAATGATGGGAGCTTTCAATGCTTAATCTTAAGACACTCAAACGTACGCGCCATTCTTGTTTCAACTTTCATAAGCGCTCCCAACCAAACATTTCTTCGAGAAAGGTTCCTAATTACCATCCCAAGTGCTCGTAATAAGGGCTATGCGTTTGTCCGTAGCTTGTCCATTTCAGAGGACAAGTAGAGGCTGTTTCGGTAGCTGTCCGCCGGACAGCAGCTTTTAGAGCCATATTTTTCATAATTTTTCTAGCCATCGCTGCCGGCTTGCTGGGAAACAGCGCGAGTTAACATATGATAGTATATACAGGCTGCCCGGAGTGCACCGGCAGTAAACAAATCCATGTTTAACCCTCCTCTTGAGGGTCAAAAGGTTATCCGACAATTACTCTTCGCATGTCAGCAGAAAGTACATTTCATGGTCCTTTCAATAAAGCCATAAAAATGCTAGGTCATCGCTGAAACAAAAAAGTTTTTCAATCGCTCCGTCAGATCATGTCCTAAACACACGGTTTTAAATTCCACGTTACGTTCAGTTACATATGTTCGTGTCGTCCCCTGTACTACTATCAACATAACTACGTATGAATACCTAATATATATATATATATGTTTAGCGGTTCAGTAATTAGTTTCATAAAAGCTGTAGGCCCCTACCCCATATATTCCTTTATGTTAATCCCTTTTTCCCATTGACTTCAAATTGACTGTTTGGAATGGTTATTTTTCCAGTATATTCCCCAAGGATGCCATGTATGTGATTAAATTAAGCTGTTAATTGTTTCTTTTTTTGACGTCAATTTTAAAATAATCATCACATCTCCGATATTTGGTAATGGTTTTTTTAAGTCGTTAGTAATTTTGTTAGTTGTTACAGAGGGAGTGAACTCAATTAAAAAATGCGTGGTTATTTGCCTGTGGGAAGAATAAAAAGCCCCCTAACGCATTTTGTTCCAGCTCGTAATGTTCCCTTTTGAAATTGTTTTAAAAACAAGTACTTATCTTTGATGTTGACGCCCCGCAGTTGTGGATCTGCTGTTTATTACTCGTCACTGTGGCTTAATATTAGTTAGGGGTGGTAAAACTATAGGCGCAGTTTTAGTATTACAAATAACTCGTATAATTAAAAATTTTCCCGTTTCGGCATACACATGCTCTCAAATATATCCTTTTCTAGTGCAGTTAGTTCTAGCTACCCCTAAAGCATATCTATACGCAAGTAATGTGGTTTTTCTTTAAAATTTATTTGGCAATACAGGGTTAGAGCTTTAAAAAAAAGAAGTGAGTCAATAAGTTAACTCGCCCGAATGGAATCTGTACTCGCCCAAATTTTAAAACAAAAAATTATTGTCAAACAATAGTGGAAAAACACAAAAAACAATAAACTACACATTTAATTCATTGATCACATTATAAGTAGGGTACCTCGGTACCCGTCACAACAAAGAACTTTACAAATTTACAAAAATACAAAAGGGCCTATCGAGAGGCCGTTTTTTTCATCCAAGTCGCATAACCACTGAAAGTCCCTAAATGGTCTCCAATGAGATAGAGACTGTCTATCACGGTAGGTAACATCTGCTGACAGTAGGCGTGGTCAAGCTTCGGACGCGGGTCTAACAAGCCTTTCGAATACGTCGCCTCGCCTTTCACCTCGGCTTTTCTTGCGTGAAGCAGTCTACTTTTCAAAAAGCGGTGCAACTTGCGAAAGACGAATCTGTTTTAGATATGGAAGTGAAATTGCGAACACAAAAGTCGACTGACGTGACTGCTGTTTCATTAATCTCGGTAACAGAGCCACGGACAATACAGCGACAAATCAATGATATCCGTAAAAACGGTAAAATAGTCGCAGATTTACGACAGGCTTACGACAAGGCAGAGCGACCAGACAGACAAACCTATAACTATTGATTCACCGCCGCAGCGTAGGTACGATAACGAGCGTAGTTATCAAAGTAGTAACCCTATACGTAATTCTAACTGGAATCAACGTGATTATTTCCTGCAACGTCAAACATTTGCTAGACCACGACAGCCATTTATGACGACTGCTCGCCCACCGCCACGTTACTCCTCCCGATTTAATTATCCGCCCCAACGACAACCACTAATAACCCCGCGGAGGGATATCACATTTCGCTATACCGCAACAGGTGAAACAATCTGCGCTCTATGCAACGCCCCAGTGCATCTATGAGCAAATTGTTCTCGTCAATCACCATCTCGTATGTCGCTAAACCCTCCCATCGGTCTTTGCATCGCAAGACGATAGGCTCGGTGACAAAAACATCTCGCTCTTACTTAAACACAAATATATCTAACCCCCCCTGTAAGATAAATAACAACAATTTACCTATATGTTTTGCTTCGGTCGCAGACAAATAAACTCATGCGCTTATAGATTCAGGTTCAGCTGTCTCCCTTGTCAATGAAGCTCTGTTGGAACATGTTAAATTAAAATGTTCACATACCTTTTCGTCAGCACATACGCAAATTTTACGATCTGCAAGCGGCAGAGATCTTTTCGTTTTCGGTAAAGTACTGTTGCCAATAACTATTGCTAAATTTACGGTTAACCATATATTCTTTATAGGACGTACGGGACTTGTTTCAAACCGTTCTGATCGGATGTGATTTTCTACAATACCATAACGTAATACTAGATTGTGCGCAGCGACGTTTGATAATAGATAAGTCCGCTACACCACTATTAGCCTCAAACGCGCCACGGGCATTTATAGTTACCTCTGCGATTCAAATTCCAGCCAAGGCTACGCGTATGTGTAGGGGCTATTTACAGCCAATAACTAATACCACTGCTTCATATATATACAACGTCCAGTAGGTGTCCCGATACAAATTCTTTTGCACAATGCAACCTCTGCTAGCTCATAATTTCTACAACAAGATACTGCGTTAATTTTATACACACCATTGGCCAGTAGCACGGCGCACTATGTACAACGTATAGCGTCAGTCCAGCCCAGGGTGACCTGATTTTAGAAATTTGAATATGGCACAGGAAACGATGCGAGGGAGCGGAGCGATAAGAACTTTTTTTGAATTTGGGGTGCAAATCATGCAATTTAGCACACTTTAAAGTGATTTTTTTTATCCTTTCATTGTACTTCATAGAAATTGAGGTCAAGCTGCAGAACTCTTCATACAGTGCATCAACTGAACACACACACACGCGCACGCGCACACACACGCACAGAAAGAGCTCGATATACGCGTGCCGCGCAGAAAGAGAGACACGTACGTACGTACGTATAGCAGGGGTAACTTCTCACGCATAGCGAATGGTATCCGACGTTGGCTCTGTGCCACCGGTTTGACATTGGGGTCTATGTGAATCTTGGCTTGATAGCCCTTCAGTTTCCCAATACCATCACAGACTGTTGGGTGGCGCTGTCTGACATCATTTAGTGTCAGTTTCTCGCTTTGCACCGTATTGACATTCACGCCTATTTTTAATACACCGAGTTTCTCTGCTCATCAAAGATCTACCTTTCCCTTTAATCACTATGAACTCGGCCTCTGCTGCTCGGTCTCCAACTTCAACAGTTGCTGTAAATTTCCCGAGAGAAATAACTAATGGCATACTTGAACCATACGGGTACTGACATCTTCTTTGTATTAATATCTAGAGAGAATTCATATTGTATTCCTATATACCAACTAATAGTGGACACATCAATTTATTGAAAATAAAATTGTGGTATATCTTTCTAGAAACATGTCTATTGATCCTTTTTAAGAAGCTAACCACAGGCACTTGAAACGTTTCAATAGTAAAATGATGGTAAATAAACACGCCATGTATTTACTACCAAAGTCCTATTTCTCTACTGCCGTTCGCCTATTATTGTCAATAACTTTCTGTAAATGCCGTTCATACGCTCCTCTGCAACACATGAGTCCTTGTGTCTGTTCTGGAGAATTAACAGTACGTCAGTAGTACTACGCTATGGTTCTCATGCATTATCCTTCTATGCAGTGTAACTATATTATGTTTATATATATAGACATATATATTTACATGGGGCTGAGCATGTCCTTATGTTTGATTAAAATGATATTTGCTGTAATTAATGATTATGTATGTGAGATCAGAGGCCGAATTTATTTTCATAAAAACCTGAATACGTGACAGTCAAAATATAATTTTCGTTAAATTTTCGTCTAATTTTCGGCTGCCGGCCGTTCCGAACACGAGACTCGCAGTGGCGGCCAGCAGCTTTGGCGGTGCTGTCACCGATACGCGGTACGTCTTAGCACTCCGCAGATGCAGAAAGCCGTCAACGAGCTCTCACCCGTTCTGCAGCAATTTGCGGAGACAGCCATGCGCGAGAATCATGAGCTTCTCAGGCAGCTAAAAGCCATGCTGCACGAAAGGGACGTCCGCGGTGGCGAACCGGTGTTCGTGTCAGCGCAGACGGATGTACAATACATGAGCCCGCAGCGCACCTTTGGCTACCAGTCGACGATCCAAGCGACAGGTCCGCTGATGGCGGCGGTGGCGGCGGGCCTAGGCCGCCCTCTCCTGCTCGCTCTCTCTGGCGCTAACAAGCGGTGCGGGCTTTGCGAGCGGGGCCGCGAACAAACCAACTGCACCGCCAACTACCCGCTGGACAGAGCGAGGGGGACATCGCTCGCACGAACGTGCTCTTCCTGGCGCAGTCGAACCTGTTCGTCGACCTGCTATGCACCGACGGGAGCGACGCGATGGTGAAGGGTACCGACGAAGCGTACGCTAGCCTAGGCGCGGCGAATAGAGTTGAGAAGCAGGAGGACATGCCACATCACAAGCGGCGGACAGCGAAGCAGATCTGCAATGCTCCGTTCAGCAGCTGCATGCTGCCCGGCACCACCACAGTGGAGCGCAACACGTGGAAGCGAGCGCTCTCCGCCGCTGTCGCTTGGCTTCTGTCGTGCGAGATCTGCGTTGCGATATGCCAAGGTTTGCCCGAGCAGCCAGTGTGCTTCGAAACGCACCTAAGGCAGGTGCGCGCCAGCTTCGTCGAGTGCTTGCAGGGGCGGCACGGCATGTGCCAGGAGAGAAGCCTGTGTTGCTCGGCAAACAAGATCGCCGAAAGGCTTCCGGGCGGGAAGTACATATCGTGGATGACGCGGCGCGACGTGGCCCTGCTGCAGGGGATCGTCGACTACCACCTCAGCGACACCATGATCGGCCGCCTTCGCATGGGACACAGCACCCAACACCTCGAGTCGATCCACCTGCATACGCTGGCCGTGATCCCGAAGAGGAAGAACTTCCCGCGGAACTTGATGGGTCGAGCGTACAGGGCTGCGCTCAAGCAGTGCCTCGGTCCGGGCAACTCAATCCATCGCATCCTGGACGAACTCGGCGCTGGCCTGTCTGCAGGTGGACCCGGCGCTCGGGCTGCACTCGCCCTGGAAAAGAAAGAGAAGGCGCGATTTTTACGCCAACGGACCGACCGCTTCAGATGACGACGAGTGGAGTGCGCGAGGAAGAGGAGACAACAGATGCAACGCGTCGATGGTCAGCAGCAGAGCAGGACGCTCCTTCACCCGACCGGGGGGCACGACCATTCACTCCGCTCGGTGAAGAAGTAGGTAAGTGCAAATACATCATACCGCTTTTAAACTGAAAAAAATACACTGTTTTTCGTTGGGACAGTGGCAGATTTTGAGTGAGAGGCAGCCCTGCCTTGACACATTTTCTACCCTGCAACCAAATGATCTACATTTTGACATAACGTTTTGTGACACCTGTGCGATACGTCAAGATCATCGGACATACGACCACAGTTGATGGCGTACATAAGCCTGTGAGTTCGGCAGGATGCATATTTAACAATTTCATTGCCCAAATCATTCACGCATACCTTTTTGTAGCGAATTCGGCCATACGTCTTACTTGTAGAACTAGAATTGTAGCATGCCCCCGTCCAAATCATGCACCCATGCTGGTTTTTTGCATTTTTTTTTAGTATTTTTTGCAAAAAACACTGCTTACTGAGTCGTTGAAAATTGCTCTCCTGCATTCTGCACTGAAAGTAGTTCTTGAAAACCATGTTTTTGGTGATTCTATAGCGTAAACACTCACCCCACGGCTGATTTTAACTCCGTTTTAAGGTGTTTTCCAACAGTAGAGGGCGTCCATAGGCGGCAGGCCTGAATAAGCAGCACACAGAAAATAATTAAAAATATGTAAACAGTTGCTATCAACACGCAACATGCATTTTATTCATGCAAAATCACTGCACATTAACCGCACAATCTTTATTCGAAACGTTTGCCAGCTCTATGATGCGAAATTCCACCATGTTTGTCGGGTACCCCTCAACTCTCAAACGCGGCTGCCTGGTCACCATGGCTACGACACCCCACACATTTGCACAATTTTTCCACAAAACCGATTGAAATTTCAATCCTTTCCAGACGTCTATTGGGCATCCATCTCGCGTGTGCAATGCACATTTCTGTACTCTAATGACGAAATTTGCCACAACAAATTCGAGAAAACTGCTCTTTTGTACACGAGAAATAGTGCAACGGTTAACAATTGCGGTGGCTTACTGTTGCACGCCTCCTTAAAGTACAATTTGACAAATTTCTGTGTCGTGGCTGAGAATTTGAACGAGGCTTTATTTTTTGGGTTGACACTATTTTGACAACGGCGGGTAAATACAGGAACATTTTACAACGGCAATGTTAAAGTTGACAACGGCGGTGTGCCACTGTGCCTCTTATGTAGAAGAAATCCTGCATTGTACTGAATCTACACTGAATCTAGATTTTCACATAGTCGAGGAATTTTGCAGGTGCACGCAACACTCTCCCAGACCGGGTCGTGACCTTAGGTGTCATTGTCGTATCAGGTGACATCTTAACTGGTGACCCTGGTGGCACTGAGTCAGATTCATCATCGTCATCACTGTCCTCAGTCCCAATTCCTGTCTCTGGAGCGACGTTCTCCTCTGTGGATGTCTCCTGAAACTTCCTCAGATGTGATGAATTTCACATATACTGTGTTGCTCCATCAGTTTCCACAGTGACCTTACTACCCGTCTTTTCCACGACGACTAGCGGTTTCTCAGCATAACGTGTACTCAGCTTATTACGTTTGGGTTGTTGCATCAATACACGATCACTCACTATCCTTGGCATTTCTCCGTTGGTCTGCATAATCCTTGCCCTTCTGTTGACATTGTGCATCACGATCTCGTGCAGATAGTTCTCTCTGTATCTTCTCTTCACGGTATTCAGGCAACTTCGATCGGATTTCTCGACCAAACATCATTTTGGATGGAATCTCACCCGTTGTCTTGTGGGGTGTAATCCTATAATATATGACAGTAGTGATTTGTATAGTTCGTCTTTCCAGTCTTTATACCCTGTGCGTGTGTGATACGTATCGATTTCAGCAAAGTCCTGTTTTGCCGCTTTATCTCCCCATTGGCTTGTGGCCACAGAGGTGGACTAACTCTATGCTTCATACCATTTTCTTCAAGGTAAGACTTGAACTCCTCAGAGACAAACTGACGGCCATTATCAGTTTTTAGTGACAGCGGATTATTCAGGCATCGGATCACGTTCTCAGACTTTACCTATGTGATAATAGCAACTTCAAAGAAACGGCTATGATAGTACACGATAGCCAGGATATACTCCCCTTCAGGCATTGGACCTAGTTAGTCCGCAGCTATATCCTGTCAAGGTAACGTAGACATCTCAAACTGCTTCATTGGCTAAGGGTAGGTTGCTTTTGCTACCAACTGGCGTCCATGACAGGTCCTGCAAACATTTTCGGCGTCTCGGTTGATGCCAGGCCACCAAACTTTAGAACGTAGCCGTTACTTCGTCTTCACGATACCTCGTGAGCTAACTGGACTACTTTCTTTCTCAGCGTTTCTGGAATGATGATTCGCCATCCTCTGATATTTTGTGTGATGAATATATGCATTTAATATGGTTAGGATGTATCTCATCATAGATTTCTCTAATAAATTGTTATTAGTAGGCCTGTGTTTATAATTAGGAGAGCGCCCAATCCTATAGGATACAAAAATACCTACTTTATGCCCTCGCTCCCTCTTCTTCTGCCGCCTCAGTTATCTTCCCTGCCGATTTTCCTCGGTTTCCCACTTCCTTGCTCCCTCAGCAAGCTATATTATGAAGTTTGCTTCAGACGGTACTGCACGCCTGACACGGTGCGCGCGTATGTGCAATATCTCCCGAGAAAAATATCATTTTGCAAAGATTATGCATTTAAAATGAAGAGGCGTTATCCTAGCATAGATTTATATGTCATATGATAACATTCCATCAGTAGTCTTCACTTAAGAAAAAGGGGAAGACCTTTAATGTAAGGGCCCCGCTGCGTATTCCAGCCAGTATACAATCTTGCTACGTTAGTGTGTTAGCGCATGCGCAATATCTCACTAGAGGAGTTATATTTTGTGATGAATACGCATTTAATATTGTTAGGGGGGATCTCAGCATAGATTTCTCTAATAAATTAAATCTTTATCAGTACACATGTGTTTATAATTAGGAGAGTGCCCTAACCTGTAGGGTACAAAAGACCTACTTTATGCCCTCGCATCCTTCCCCTTGCCTCCCCTGTTCATCGCTTGGCCTCCCTCGTCTTCTTTCGCCCCCAGCTATCTTCCCTGCCTCCTTTCCTCAATCTCACACTCCCTCGCTCTCTCAGCAAGCTATATTATGAAGTTTGCTTCAGACGGTAATGCACGCCTGACACGGTGCGCGCGCATGTGCAATATCTCACGAGAAGACTAATATTTTGTGAAGATTATACATTTAAAATGAAGAGGAGTTATCCTAGAATAGATTTCTATGATAACATTCCATCAGTAGACATCATTTAAGAAATAGCAGGAAGACATTGCATGTATGGTCTCCGCTGCGTATACCAGCCAGTACACAATCTGGCTACGTTAGTGTGTTAGCGCATGCGCAATATCTCAGCAGAGGAGTTGTATTTTGTGATGAATATGCATTTAATATGGTTAGTGGGTATCTCAGCATAGATTTCTCTAATAAATCTTTATCAGTACACATGTGTTTATAATTAGGAGAGCGCCCTAGCCTGTAGGGTACAAACCACCTACTTTATGCCCTCGCGTCCTTCCCCTTGCCTCCCCTGTCCCTCGCTCAGCCTCCCTCTTCTTCTACCTCCCCCAGCTATCTT
>NW_014579153.1:17230-29069 GCF_000485595.1 Priapulus caudatus
GAGGTCTGTGTAACCCGTGGAGGCTACTGACGGATCACTGCCATGTCCAAACTACGTGAATGGACGAGAGATCACCTGTGTCTGTCTGCACTAAGTAGTGCACATATATTTCAATCACGTATCATCGTAACTCGCTTGACGATCTGGATTAATATGCGTACCGTAAAAAGATAAATCGATAGTAGAGTTAGAAATAAGGATGTCAAGATGACGTGACCTACCTTCCAAATACATAATATTATCGAATTATCTAGAGCGTATTAAGTTAGGTATTATACTTAATACGCCCTTGAAATTTCTATCGCAGAAAATAATGGTATTCCTATCACTTGCGATTAGTTATTTTGGTTATGGGTCATCCCGATAAATTTGGCCGATATGCAATTCTTATTGACAATTAAACATTCACTATTCACATTATTCTCAGACAATATTCATTACGCGTGCATGGGTGTCGCTGAAGTAAACGCAAGAAGTGGTTGCTCGATGTGTGTTTAACAAGTTCGTCGTTTCCACACGTATTGATGCATGAGCATTACTTAGTAGTTAGCAGCAGCAGAGTTCTTAGCGACACCTGCTAGTTAGACCATAGCGCGCAATGACTTAACTAATTTGTGTGTGTGCGTATGCTGTGTGATGCGATATTACACGTGAGTGAGAAACACGGATATAACCTGGTCTGGACCTTGACCGAACAAGCAAACATAGTTTGAAGGGCAAGGAACGTGATATGTACTTTGATTGATTAAGTCAATGATTTGATAAATAGAGACTATGTCAATTGCGTTGCACTCAGTATCAATGTCATTTTCATAAACATTTTTAGTAGTATGGGGGGCACAGGGGAGGGGGGGACCGGGGCATAAAGGAAATATCCGATAACAATCCGGCATGTTACTACTGTACCACGATAATTATAAAATAACCAAGTGAATCATGTTACCACGATAAGTATTAAAACAAACAAAACTGCCGTAGTGTCACAGCTAATGAAATAGTTTAACAATTCATTCTTCTAGTGCCTGATCTTGTTTACAATTGTAGACTACTCAATTAAACGCATCTTAATAGTAATAATGTGCACACATATATGTCCCTACATGGGAGCCAATAAAGTTACTAAAAAACAATTGATTTTCCACAAATTATCACTACTTAAATTTCAGGTGTAGGCATAAGATTTTTCTGCTAGTTTAATTTCAATTGTGACTGAAATAATTGTGACTGCTGTGAAATATAATGGGATTCTTTAATGTGCAAGAACTACTTCGTCGAATATCATGTTAAGCAATCGTATCAATCGTGGAGCCTTTCTAGCAATGCCGACGTCAAATCGTGGCTCTATTAACAGCGACCCATGTACGGTCTTCTACAATCAACCAATCGTGGCCCCTCTAGAATTCGAACGCGATTGTGTCAGCCTTCTAACAATTGACGCCCAATCGTGAGCCTTTCTAACAATTGAGCCATATGATCAATTAGTGGTCCTTTCAGCAAATCGACCATCGTGGGCCTTCTAGGCAATTGACGCAATCGGGGCTTTCTAAGCAAAATCGCCCAATCTTGGGCATTCTAACAATGCGACTCTAATCGCTGGCGCCATCTATCAATCGACCATCGTGGGTTTATAACAATGCAAACCAATCGTGAGCCTTCTAGCAGTCGGCCATTGTGAGCGCTTTCTAACAATCACACAAATCGTGGGGCCTTCTAATAACGATCGGCAATCGTGGGCCTTCTCACAATTGAAACGCAATCGTGAGCCTACTAACAATCACCTCAATCGTGAGCTTTTCACTGTGACCAATCGTGAAATGCATTTAAACATCGACGTGCAATCATGAATCTTTTAGCAATGTATTATATTAAACATGCGATTATAATTAATCATCATCCATCATCATCATTAAGGGACCAGTAGCCTCTAGGATTTTACTGGCATACAACTGTACTTACTGTATACAAAGCGTCTATACCCACACGTACGTTGTTCCGCAAGATACCTAATTTAATTGCTTATAATTAATTTATATCATCAACAGCTACGAAATTTGAATTGGCGCACATTGACACCCCGCGACCGTGCTGCCTACCCTGGAAAAGTTTGGCGGCGATTTGTCAATTTATTTTGCACGGTTACAGACGAGGGCTAATCACAAACGTGCAATTATATTATTACCTAAGATGCTATTAACCCGAAGCAATGTTCATTTTAGACAAATTTATCCATAAATATAACTGAAAACTATATGTCGTTTTATAAGATATTACAATCCTTTTGCTTTAAATAAATAAAATAAGAAACACCCTCGACGTCTGTAGCCCTTTGCTGAAATTCGTTTTGCGCAACTTACCAGATTGTGGCGCTTTGAGTTGACGCGCCACCGTCGATTGTAATCAAACGTGTAGTCGTTAGTTTTTATAAACATTTTTATAATATTTTCTAATGGTGATATTGAACCATGAAACTTGTTTATGTAGCGTAATTTTAACCTAAATTAACATGAAAATCAACCCTAGAACCTAGAGTAAACGATCCCTTATCATTAATTGACTTAACTCACACTTGATCACTTTACCTACTTACAGTACTTTTCTCTCACATTCTTACCTAACCTTTTAATTGTACATGCTCATAGGGCTATGTCCCCCAGGGTAACTGTCGCGGAACGTACCCTGGTTAATCCTTATCCGAACGTACCGGTAAATATTGTATGGTTAGGCGTTAGGTTAGGTTGGAGTTAGGGTTAGTGTTGCTTTCAGGGTTAGGGAGTAGCGTAGTGCACTGCCTAGGAAGCTCGTTTAATGAGTAAGCGAGGTACGGCCGCATATAAGATAGTACCAAGCAGAGTTGATTATTGCTTTTGTTTGTTTTGGGCTGGTAGCAGGAACGTTCCGGTATATCCGGACGTACCTCAGGGTACGTTCCGCAGTAACCGCTGTGGGAGCATAGACCGTCTCATCTGCACTTATAGTTTTAATGTATGAGGCATACAGTTTGTTTGTGATGGTGGCTTAAATATCTCTACCCTGCGGAAATTCACCTAATGCCACCCTAGACCTATGTAAAATACTCAAAAAATAATAATCGCTATGCACTATTTCGTTCTGTCATTATTGTTGTTATTTTCAAGCAATTAATGTCTATAATCTCTAAAAAGAATTTAAAAATTCTGACACCGACTGCGATCACAGGCCCTCCTATTTTCACTGGCACAGAGGCCCATTTTAATAACAAAAGATTTTTGCTTGATCTCTAATGCATCGGTTCATTATTGCCTACACGAAATTTCAACATGACGGTCAGCATGTCTTTTTCACGTTGATTAGCGGGCATTTGATAGCAAATACACGGGAGTAGACTTCGTTAGAAGCAGCCATTATTCCCTTACCATGAGGACGTAGGCTACACTGCGTTGGGGTTGCTGCAGTCCTCAAAGAGAGACATCGAACTCCGATGTTAATGTCGGTAAAACGAGGAATTCTTGGACCAGTGCGGTAGCTAGATTTTCTCCATGCGGGTGGGGCACTGGGGTGGGGGGGCTTACATTTCGTGGGGGGGGGGCACAATATTATAACTTTTCTTGTAATAACCGTTCTAACGCTTGTTTTCAAAATTTCAATTTTTTTTATCAAGCAATGAATTTTTATTGGGGGGGGCACAGAAAATTTGTGGGTGGGCAAGAGCCCCCGGTAGCTACGCCCCTGTCTTGGACATGTACCGGACACGAGTTATTACATCGCACATGTGAATAAGCAGAGGGTATCTAGTAATTCGATTTCGGCGAAATTACTGAACGCGTTTATAATGAGCGTCTGCGTGGCACGTATGTGTATGGTTAATAGCGATTTACATCTTGTCGCATCAGATGTACGAATAGATACGTTTATATAAGTATGTAATGTAATGTGAATGTGACATGAATGTGAGGTAATTGTAATGTAATGTAATGTGATGTATCATGATGTGATGCAAATGTAGATGTCATGTCAAAATGTAGTGTTATTGTAATGTCATTTATGTATGAATTGTAATGTAATATGATAGAAGCTAGGCTGTTCACGACGCTGATCCGTTGTGAGTTAATCGCAGGCTCTACTAAGTAACAAACTCTCCTACGATTTGTCGCAATGTCTACGCGGTCAAAGCTACCGCGGCATCCATCACAATGTCTCGTTCGCAAAACCGTATAGTATGTGGAATCTGGTATGAACTGGTATATGCAGCGGGGACCGTACGTCAAGGGTGGCTTCTTCTATTCTTAATGAGTTCTACTGATAGAAATGTTGTCCCATAGAATCTATGCTAGGATAACTCCTCTTACACGAGCACCGTTTCAGGCGAGCAGTGCGGACTGAAGAAAACTGTATAACATAGCGTGCTGAGAGAGAGAGAGAGAGAGAGAGAGAGAGAGAGAGAGAGAGAGATGAGAGAGAGAGAGAGAAGAAGAGAGCATGAGCATAGTGGCTGACCGAGGAATGTCGGCAAGGGCGGACGCGGTGCACAGCTACAGCATCGGCGACGTCGTGCGATGCCAGGACGCCGACACCGCCCCCGACCTGCTGCCCTGCGGCTACCTGGTCGGAGAAAACATGCAGATCAAGCTGAGCATCAGGGGTAAGAGCACACACGCGTGGACGCACGCGCGCACTCACACCCACGTACGTGCACACGTCACACAAACTGCCGTACGTGCACACGCCACACAAACTGCGCATACTGTTGTCAGGATGTCTTACGCGTAACGACTAATAAACACATAGTTGCGACGCATACGTAACGTCAGCGTAGTTTATCCGCTTTTGCTGACGCCGATGTTATGACATTTTTTCATTCTAGTTTCACATATTTCATATTTCAGTATGATTTAATCATCGATGGTTATTGAGTAGTAATGTCACCGCGTGCTTCTTTAATGAAACTCCGCGCGACGGCGTGATCGTATTTATGTTTTAGCACCTTGCGAAGGAGTAACCCGGCTCGCGGATATAAAATACAACTCGTGATACGCAACACAACACCGTAATTTATAGGATACGCACGCATATGATATTTATTAAACCAAATCCACCCATCACCGTACACTTCGATAAACCATGCGACTTCCTCGCGAGACCGCCCCGTCCGAAACCGATAACGTTCACTCTAACAATGCTCCACACCATCTATAACGTTTCCTCTAATCATAATCCCAACCATCTATAACGTTCACTCTAACCATGATCTAAACGACCGAGAATGTTCACTCTGATCATAATCAAAAACAACCGATAACGTTTACTCAATAAGTAACAGTACTGCGTAAGTAACTGACATAGAAAGGAAACCATATTTACGTATATGTCATAGCTGGTTGTTGGTTCGGCTCGACCGTCGCACTGTCTCTCCTGTACTTGCTCCCTCCTCTCTGTTCTCCTAGCTTATTTATATTCTCTACCCCCTGTGTGACCCGGCTCTCCTCCGGTCGATGGGCGTACCTGTCCTCTCCCTTTGTCTCTCGTCCTGCCTCTGTTGTTCTACTTCGAACTAGGTTAGTGATATCACGTACCACCCTCGAACGGCTGGCACTGCCCGGTGTCGGTCAGTTATGTAACGGCCGTTCCAGCTCGGACCGATACTGGGTTACAGTATCAATTATTGACCTATCAATCAAAGTCAATATCACGTCCTGCTCAAATATTGTTGCTTGTTCGGTCAAGCCAGACCAGTTTATCCGTGTTTCTCACTCGTGTACGCATCACACAGGCATACGCACACACCAAATTAGTTAGTATTGCGGCTATTGCCTTATAGGTGTCAGCTAAGCACTCTGTGCTGCTAACTACTAAGTAATGCTCATGCATCAATACGTGTGGAATCCGCGAACTTGTAACACAAACATCGAGCAAACCACTTACTTGGTTTCTTCAGCCGACACCCATGCACGCGTAATGAATATTGTCTGAGAATAATGTGAATAGTGAATGTTTAATTGTCAATAAGAATTGCATACGGAAAATTTATCGGGATGACCATAACCAAAATAACTAATCGCATAAGGAATTACATGATTTTCTGCAATAGATAATTTCAAGAGCGTATTAAGTATAATAACCTAACTTAATACGCTCTTGATAATTTCGATAATATTATGTATTTGGAGGGTAGTTCGTATTAGCATCTTATTTTCTAATCTACTGAGTCGATTATCTTAATCGGTACGTATTAATCCAGATCGTCAAGCCGAGTTACGAATGATACAGTGATTGAAATATGTGCACTACTTAGTGCAGACAGCACAGGTGATCTCCCGTCCATTCACGTAGTTTGGACATGGCAGTGACCCGCAGTGAGCCTCCACGGGGTACCACAGACCTCCGTCCTCGTTTCCATCTCCCGACGAATTCACCTCTGGATCCTCATCCACGCACACGAAGTTTGACCGACCCTTGTGGCTGTTGTGCGACGACATGAGGTAGCTGGAGCATACAAGGGCAAATATTAGGATTATCCATTGCAGTGAATATCGCAATATTTTATGCAGTTGCTATAAGCAAGTAAATGTGAACATCTGCTATTTCGACGCGGTAGTAAACAACACTAGCAGCAACATTCACGCTGCCGTCACCTTTATCGCTACCAGGTACGAACTTGCAATTTGTCGCCAGCGAGACATAACACGTGTATTCATGTATAGCAAGATGTTAATTTATTGATTACTCGTCTAGTCTGTCCATACCGATCAGTCTATTGTCATATATTTTTAATAGTGGTTGTTTATTTTAGTGTTCCTCACCCATTAGCCCAGTATTATACGTATTAACAAGCCATAAACTATAGTTTCTGGGCTCTTGATAATATTATTATTAGTAGTATACTCGAATCTTCCATACCCATGGTATTCTAGTGACCAACTCGGAGGGCATGTGTTCCAGGCAGGGATCATTTGTTCGCTGGCACGATCGGGTACACGGCACACTGCGCACACAGCGTTCTGATCGAGTAACTGCTTGCCTGATAGAGGACTCGACAGGAACGGGTTGAATGTATTGACTTGGTATTCCACTCCATACCTACCGCGATTGAAGATTTGACGCGATCACAATCCATAATACATTTAAAGCCGTAGCGTCGGCCTACTTTTTCTGACACGAATAAATGGCGTTTAAAAGTTTCACACTTTTATGCTCGTGTGCTCGCTCGCTCGCTTGCTCATTTATGCACTAATTCCGTGACTTAATCACTCATTAACTCATTAATTCATTCACTCATTCATTCGTCTCGGAAATAAAACAAACGTCTAGGACTTACATGTAACTGTTTGACTGGAATCCATCTTGGAACCTGCCCCACTGCGGGACTGAGGGGAGACATTGGTAGTTCCCACCTCCCCCGTGGCGCTCGTAGTAAGCACTGCCTACCACGCCTAATCGATGCATGTAAAAGTATCGGCATGTCATTCCCTCAATCAATTTTTATATATTGTACGCTGATTGGAAGGAACTGCAGTTTCTACCGAACGCGTGTCAATAAAGAACCGTTGTTTGAACTAGTTCCTGGGGGAAGATTGCATTTTCGTGCTTCGGCTCGGTAATAACAATGGAGGGGCGCGGTTTATTTTGCCGGACGCTCGTAGGTGAGCAGCTTTTTTGCATAGTTTGTTGGAGATGTCCACTCCAACAATGAGTTTTTCATTGCTGACGTTCTCAGTCACAGTGTAGACGCACTGCGAAGCCGGTTGGAAGGGCGTCCGACCTGCACCGGCCCACAGCGGTTTGTTGTACCTGCTGTCCCCTTCGACTCGTAGGGCGAGAGGTCGCGCGATTCATTCCATGCTCTTACACGACCTCGTACCAAGCCCATGTCCTTCCAGTTTAGCTCGGCTATTGCCATGCCAACCTTGTTCGTATTTTCTTGCATGCTCGACTCGCCAGGCGGAGGCACGTTCATCGATCCGAAAATGCGCCGCATGCCTGCACAGCCGAGTTGCGTCGACATGAGGCCGACGTGCATGCCGACGTTTGGCGCTGCGGTTCTTCGTCCCCTGCATTACGATGGCACTTCGTCGTAAAGTTTGTGCTTTGGCGACTTGTACGAGCACGCTTCGCACCTCAGCGCCTCGCACCAGACCGCTCCTCTATGCTCCTGTGCGTCTTCGTCCCACACGAGGTCTCCGTCGGACGGTGGCCGGCGTGCTCCCGGAACAACTGGTTCTACATCTGCGCCAACTTCGCTCTGTTGTATAGCCGGTTGTCTCTCAGGTCAGCCCCGCCCTCGCTCTGTAGGGTCTTCCCAGATCACACACCTTCCGTACAGCTGCAACGTACGCAACGAAGGCATGCGTTAATTATACACGCGTAAGTTATCAGCCTTTGTTTTTGGACGTACGTAGAATGTTCGACTCTGTACATGATGCGCATGCAATGTGCGAAGTAACGTAGGTATATCGTACATACGTGGCATGGTATCAACCAATGGGGAAGGGGGAGGGGGGATTTCCATAGGTAAACTTTGCACATGATCATCATCGTGTGATCATCATCGTGTGCATGTGGTTCATCAATCAATCAATCAATCAATTCATTCAACCAATTTGAATCAAATTCGATTCACCGTTATCGACACGAGGTGTTGCCACATGAAACCGTATTTATTTGCAGAGGACAGTAACCTCGGAAGAGAAATGTCAGCAAACAACAGTAAAGTCAGATAACAGAGGGCCCGGGGGTATAGAGCAGGTAGTATATCATGTGTCTAGAAGCGCGTAACGTACCTGCAAGCCCTCACGCACTGCCTCCAGCAGGTAGGGCACGACCGAGTAATTCCACAGGTCTGTGAACCAAACCTGTGCACCAGATACCTCCATCGGGCAGGAGAGAAACAGACGCGGGCCTATCACAAATAAAATAGCATTGAGTCATTAGTGTCGGCGAAGATTTTTAGACTATTTAAAAATTACTTCCTCATTCAGCAAAACTTGTCTGTAATCAAGAGACAATCAGTTAGCAGGTACCACTATAGGGTACGGGTAACAGTGTATACACGCGCACGCACGCACGCACGCACACTTACATGTAATGTGAAAGCAAGTGTTAATTTTGCCGATACATGTACACTAACATATGAGAACGTGAGCGTAAGCATAACGTGATACTTTTTCAAATACATGTACGTAACATCCATACGTACATTCGCCTTCTCCCTCTCTCAGCCCCCTCTCTCTCCTCCTTCCTCGTTTCCTCTTTTCTCGCTCTCCTCCCCTCTTTGCTCTCGTTCTCTCTTTCTCTCTCTGCCGGGAGAGAGGGGGTGGGGCGCGAGGAGCAGGATAGGAGAGGAGAAGAAGGAGAGGAGAGGCGGCAGAAGAGGAGAGGCGAGGAGGAGAGGTGGCGGAGGAGGAGGAGAGGAGGAGGAGAGGAGGAGAGGAGAGGAGGAGGAGAGGAGGGGAGGAGGCGAAGAAGAGAGATGAGAGGAGAGAGAAGAGAGAGAGAAGGCGAAGAAGAGGGACGAGAGGGAGAGGGCGAAGAAGAGAGATGAGAGGAGAGAGAGAGGGACGAGAGGGGAGAGAGGGAGAAGGTGAAGAAGAGAGATGAGAGGGAGAAGGCGAAGAGGAGAGACGAGAGGGGAGAGAGGGAGAAGGCGAAGAAGAGGGACGAGAGGGAGAAGGCGAAGAAGAGAGATGAGAGGAGAGAGGAGAGAGGGAGAAGACGAAGAAGAGAGAGGAGAGGGGAGAGAGGGAGAAGGCGAAGAAGAGAGGAGAAGGAGGGAGAAGGCGAAGAAGAGAGGGACGAGAGAGAGGAGAGAGGGAGGAGGCGAAGAAGAGAGATTAGAGGGGAGAGAGGGAGAAGGCGAAGAAGAGAGATGAGAGGAGAGAGGAGAGAGGAGAAAGAGGGAGAAGGCGAAGAAGAGAGATGAGAGAGGGAGAGAGGGAGAAGGCGAAGAAGAAGAGAGAGGATAGAGAGGGAGAAGGCAAAGAAGAGAGATGAGAGGAGAGAGAGGAGGCGAAGAAGAGAGAGGAGCGAGAGGAATGAGAGGGGAGAGGGATATGACAACATTCTATCAGTAGAACTCATTAAGAAATAGGAAGAAGCCCCCTTGCACGTAAGGTCCCCGCTGCATATACCAGTCAGTACCGATTCACATACTATACGTTTTTGTGACCGGACATTGTGATGGATGCCGGCGATATCTTGAACCCTGCATTAGACATTGGACAAATCGTAGGAGAGTCTTGTTACATTGGAAGAGTTGCGATACTCACCCAACGGTCAGCGTCGTGAACAGCCTAAGCTACTATCATATTACATTACAATTCATTACATTACATTACATAACACTACATTACATTACATTACATCACATCACATCACATCACATCACATTACATTACATTACATTATATAAACGTATTATTGTAATCTGATGCGGCAAGTGTAAATCGTCCTAAACATACACATACGTACACGCGACGTCCTATAAAAGCGTTCAGTAATTCGCACGAAATCGATTAACCTAGATACCCTCGTGCTTATTTCACATGTGCGATGTATACTCGTGGTCCCGGTATGTCCAAGATCCTCGGTTTTACCGACATTCCAGCGGAGTTCAATGTCTCTCTATTGAGGACTGCAGCCAACCCCAACGCAGTGTAGCCTACTCCTCCACGGTGAGAATAATTGGCCGCTCTAACAATCCTACTCCCGTGTATTGCTATCAAATGCGTAATCACACGTGGAAAAGACATCTTGACCGTCATGTTGAAATTTCGTGTGGCAATAATGAACACAGATGCATTAGAGTCAAGCAAAAATCTTTTGTTGTAAAATGGGGCCTCTATGCTCAGTAGAAAAGGCAGGGCGCTGTGATCGCAGTGGTGTCAGAATTTTTAAATTCTTTTAGAGATTAGACATAATGCTATGAAAATAACAACAAATAATGACAGCGAAAAATAGTGCATTAGCGATTATTATTATTTTGAGAAATTTTACATAGGTCTAGGGTGAGCATTAGGTGATTCCGCATAGAGATATTAAGCCACCATCACAAACAAACTGTTGCCCCCTACTTAAACTATAAGTACAGCTGAGAGGGTCTATGTCCCCCAGGGTACTGCCGGAACGTACCCTGGGTACGGTCCGGTATACCGGAACGTATCCTGGTACCAGAGCATATAAATCAACGTGATTTATATGCTCTGCTGGTACTATCTAATATGCCGGACCGTACCTCGCCTACTCCAAGAATAAGAGGGGCGAGAGAGGGAGAAGGCAAAGAAGAAGAGAGAGGAGAGAGAGGGAGAAGGCGAAGATGAGAGGAGAGAGAGGGAGAAGGCAAAGAAGAGAGGAGAGAGAGGGAGAAGGCAAAGATGAGAGGAGAGAGGGACGAGAGGGGAGAGAGGGGAGAGAGGGCCCCCTTGCAAAAATTTAAGCAATCCACAAGCAATCCACAAGCGATCAAATAAGCACTCAATGGTGCAGAGGATCGCTTATCTGATTGCTTATTAAGCAATCAGGACCGATCATTGATTACTTAATAAGCAATCAGGACCAATCATCAATTGCTTGGGACCGATCATCGATTGCATAATAAGCAATCGGGATCGATCTTCGATTGCTTAATGAGCCATCGGGTACCGATCATCGATTGCTTACCCGATCAGTCCCGATTGCTTATTAAGTCCCGACGATCATTTAAGCTATCCTCTGCACCATTGAGCGCTTATTTTAAGCAATCATTGATCTCTTGATCAGTCCCAAGAGATCGACGATTGCTTATTCATCATGACGAAATCCAGGTGCTCTCAGGACCATCGCTGATCATTTAAGCAATCAATGATTGCTTAAAATAAGCGCTCAATGGTGC
>NW_014579153.1:29079-30352 GCF_000485595.1 Priapulus caudatus
ATGCTTTGCAAAGCATAACGTGATACTTTTGCAAATAAATGTACGTAACGTCATGCAATGTACGTAACGTCCATACGTCCATACGTGATAGTGACGTCTGACGAACTGTGGTTTTCCAGGAGCTTGTTGAGATGGTTCAACACCTTGGGCTCCCAGTCTGTGAAGCGGCCGAGTTCGTTGCTGCGCTGGCCTGTGCTGATCTCATGCTCCACGAGTCATCGCCGCAGATAGCGACTCAGGAAGCCCTTCACCGGCTCCATGTGGTTGGCACACAGCACCCACCTGTGTGGCACGACGACGCAGACAACATGTTACTACGTGACGTCATACACAGTGGCGCCCGATTCGTAGGCGTCGGGTAAGTCCCCACACACGGGCGTTTATTTGAATCGGACGTTGGTGAAACGGGATATTATCTGCCGAAAAAATCCTTCTTTCTTAGCTGAACGTTGTAAAACAATTTTCGGCTTATCGGCTAATTCTGAACAATGCGTGTCATGTACAGTCAATAAGTAACAAGTGCGTAATTTAAAGCGGTTCACTGCTTAATCAGAGCCGCCGTTTATTTATGACATACAGCGTCAGATAGGTTTAGATATTACGTCATCTACCAAAACAGTTTTACACTTATTCAGTGTTCGGTAACTGTAGATGCATTCGTGGCCTAGCGGTGAGGCCACGTATACTGTCCATTGAAGGAGCAGTGAATTTTCTCAAGGTGTAAAAACATTGGAGACTGTGAATCTCCCGTGGCTCGGATGACCACGTAAAATAGCGGTCCCATCTCCAGTAATACGAAAGGCCAATGGGGACGTAAAAGAACCACTGAGGGCGCAAAAACAAACTCTGGCTGTGACCACCCTCAGTGCCATCCAGTGCCATTCGCTATAGCTGTATATAGCGCTGTTGGCGGACAGAGATGAGTGGAGACCCCTGTCTGGTATGAGCTACAGAAAAGAATAATAATACCTTCCCGAGGAGACTCGAAATAATAATTATTATTATTTATTATTAATTATAACTGTAGTTAGATAGATTAGATGAAAATCGATCTTTGTTTGTTTATTGGCGCTGCTTATGCGCATGTATTAGAAAGCTCAGCTCAGAACATTCCAGAAAAGAGAATTCTACCTTTATAATTGTATTTACGCAAATAGATTATAGACCTTGGCAATCCTCCCACGCACATAATACATACATCAGCTGCGGTATGTCTGTTGTTGTTGTTGACCCACCTGAAGTTATGATGCAATTGCAAGTTTGTTGTCGAGCA
>NW_014579153.1:33799-41572 GCF_000485595.1 Priapulus caudatus
ATGGTATTACTTAGTACAAAATTCTTAATGTTTCTATACTATAGCCGTATAGGGCTAGGCTACTCTGTTTCACCTACGGATATGAAAAAGTTTTGCGCAATGTTAAATGCAGAAAGGTTTGCGGCAGTTAATTCTTACATTCGTAGACCTTTTCAGACGCGCCCGCACTGATTCTGCTGTGGGAGAACATACGGCTGACGCCACGGCGGCGGCGTTCTTTTTGCCGAGAACGTCTAGTGGCAATTCTTCAGTCTAAACAAAATCAATCAACGGGCTTAGCCAATGAAGCGTCAGGGAAACTAACATGGCTACGATAATGAAAAGCCCGCGTCACGATTCCAGTTAGACTGGTACGGACGTTCATTCGGCCAAGTCTCTTTACGCTACACTAAACTTATGTTAGTGCAGCGTGTCGAACTCTCCACCCGGCGGGCAGTCTAAGCCTATTCGCCGTTCTTGCGTGGAAAATTCTCTGGAAAATCCCTCAAGAGAGCCTCGCTCGCGCCATCTATGGCCAGCGGCATATGTACGCAGAATAAGTTCAGGGCGTTAAATAGGGGAAGAAATTGGAAATCATTTTCTACAGGAAAACGTAAAGCGCCGACCAAAAAAATTAGCAATTACGACCATTGGATTTATTCTCGAGTCGAAAGGCTTCTGCACATCGCCAGAACTGCTCAATTGACCATTATCCGGCTTTCTGTAGTACGCCAGAGGGCTTCGAGTAGTTAGTTCTACATACAGGGCAGCGAATTGGATGAAAAGGCACCGGCGAGGCGGCGCTGTTCGCGCTTCGCGCGTATATCCGGGCTGCAGATGTCAAGCGATACAGCACTCGCTCAATACTATTGGATGATGTTAAATGATATATTGTTACTACTCAATAACCATCGATGATTAAATCATACTGAAATATGAAAATGTGAAACTAGAATTAAAAAAAGTCGTAACATCGGCGTCAGCAACAGCGGATAAACTACGCTGACGTTACGTATGCGTCGCACCTATGTGTTTATTAGTCGTTACGCCGTAAGACCCCTGACAACAGTATGCGCAGTTTGTGTGGCGTGGCACGTACGGCAGTTTGTGTGGCGTGTGCACGTACGTGGGTGTGTGATGCGCGCGTGCGTCCACGCGTGTGTGCTCTACCCCTGATGCTCAGCTTGATCTGCATGTTTCTCCGACCAGGTAGCGCGAGGCAGCAGGTCGGGGGCGGTGTCGCATCCTGCATCGCACGACGTCGCCGATGCTGTAGCTGTGCACGGCGTTTAGAGACGGAATCGACGCGCAGCACGTACTCTTGCTAAGGTTACAGACGGGATCCACGCGCAGCACGTACTCCTGCTAAGGTTAGAGACGGGATCCCACGCGCAGCACGTACTCCGCTGCTAAGGTTAGAGACGGTTTCCACGCGCAGCACGTACTCCAGCTGAAGGTTAGAGACGCGGATCCACGCGCGCAGCACGTACTCCTGCTAAGGTTAGAGAGGGATCCACGGCGCAGCACGTACTCCTGCTAAGGTTAGAGACGGGATCCACGCGCAGCACGTATCTCTCTGCTAAGGCTGTTAGTAGACGGGAATCGACGCGCAGCACGTACTCCTGCTAAGGTTAGAGACGGGATCGACGCGCAAGCACGTACCGCTGCTAAGTTAGAGACGGGATCGACGCGAGCACGTACTCCTGCTAAGGTTAGAGACGGGATCGACGCGCAGCACGTACTCCTGCTAAGGTTAGAGACGGGATCGCGCTGGCGCGCTAAGGTTAGAGACGGGATCGACGCGCAGCACGTACTCCTGCTAAGGTTAGAGACGAGATCACGCGCAGCAACGTACCCCTGCTAAGAGACAATAATCAAATTTAATAAAAAAAAACTAATAACAAAAGTTTAGGCGAGAGAGAAATTTTTGAGGGACGAGAGAGAAGAGAGAGGAGGGACGAGAGAGCGAAAAGAGAGGGAGGAGAGCGAGAAGAGAGAGGAAGAGAGGGAGGAGAGAGCAAAGAGAGGAGAGAGCGAGCGAGCAAAAAGACAGGGAGGAGAGAGAACGAGAGAGAGAGCAAAAAGACAGGGAGGAGAGAGAACGAGAGCGAGAGCAAAAAGACAGGGAGGAGAGAGAACGAGAGAGAGAGAGAGAGACAGAGGAGAGGGCGGAGGGAGGAGGGAGGAGAGAGCGCGACAGAGACGAGAAAAGGGAGAGAGAGCAAAGAGGAGGGTGAAAAGAGGGAGCGACAACAACAAAGCAACAGTTAACTCATTGGCATCAAACGTTAACATAATCATCAACAACACAAGTACGTAAAGTACATCTCCCTCTAATGCAATGCATCGTTTGCACACAGGTTTTCAATGGTTTTCTCAACTGCAAGTATCAGAGTGTCCCTACATCATAGCACGATGACAGACAACTGTTAAGGCATAAAACCTTTTTCTTCTTCTTTTTTTCTTTTGCGTGAATGCGTGAGAATGGGTCCAGATGCGCGAGTCCGCGAAATGCGTGAGACTTGGTAGGTCTGACCCCCGCCTCCTGCCTGCTTGCACCCACACTTTCTGTTACGCTAAGTTAGCAACGTTATGGCCCAGTCACACATGCGCGACGCACCGCCCAGTCACACAATGGAAAATATGATCAGTGCGTCGTTGTGCGCCCAACTTTTGTCAGGATTTGGAAGAAGCTAGGGTGGGTGTTGACAACGAATGCACAGCGTGTTGCTAGCGCGCTGCGCGTATACAGGGCGCATACAGAGCGTATACAGGTCGCACATGTTAAAAAAATTCACAGCGTGTTGCTAGTGCACGGAACGAATGCTAGTGCTGCTAGTGTTGCTAGTGCACGTGGTCCGCGCATGCACCGCGCATTCAACGCACAGCCAGCGAATGGTCCGGTCAACGAACGAACAGGTCATGATCAGGGATATGGTGTTGTGAGGCACCCTCCACCCATAGAACATTGAGTGATACTTGGTCCCAGAGGCAAGATGTCGCAGAGTGAGGTCAAGCTTCAGGCCAGGGTCGAGGGCCTCTCTGTAGGTTGTATTCTGCTTAGTCGCAGCCTGTCGGGATCCTCCGCGTCCCGTGTTTCATATACGCTATGCTTTCATTATCCCGTCGCTGTTATTGCGTGTGTCGATACAGCTGGTGGAATCACAAGGCACGCCGCACGTGTATACATCGTGTAGTACGTCACGTATATCACGCACGAATTTCCCACTAACTTCACCGAGTTTTAAATTGCTACCACTACATAATATTTATATGAATTAATACATAGAAATTATAATTATAGATAATATTATAATTATAAGCTGATAAAGAACCAAAAATTTTTTCCGGGCAACCACACCGAGACACGATCCCATGATCTGCGTCTCGGGGGTTAAAAAGCCCGTGGAAGCAGCCCGCGGTTCCGCACGCGGACGCTACCAACCACGCCAGCTAGGCAAGCGGCGAGATTCTAAGATAGCATGCGGGTCACGATCCTAGGCACCCGACTCGTGACGGGAACGAAGCCACAGCGCCCATATATAGACTGGAACGACGTTCACGAATCAGACAAGCGCCTAGGTATATATAGCGGCCGTCCCCGCTGGTGCTCAAAAGCTATTATAATTGCTGTTTCTGTCACCGTCGTGGTTGGTCATAACGGAACGTGCCTGGCAGTCAAGGAACAAGACCCCCGGGGTGACCCATGGACTGATCAACCACCCACAAACTTAAATTTGAAAAAAATCGAATTGAGGCACCCCGAAAATAAAATTTCACCTTTCAGTTTTAATCTTACTCTGTTAGCAAACCTACCAAGTCTCACGCATTTCGCGGGAAACATTCTCCCGCACTCCCGCATGCCCTACGCATTCTCACGCATTCAAGCAAAAGAAAAAAGCAGTCCGCCACGCCTCTGTTACCTACGTCTGTGGCTGTGCACATCGTCACTGCGTACGTGCTTGGTGGCTGGATCTGGATCTGGATAGTTTTCTGCATAGCCCACGGTTACGTGGATAATAACGCAGGAATAGCTGTAGGGAACGCTATAGCTAGCCATGGGGTGTGACCTAGCTGGGGGGCCCCGGACAATCACCCCCGGACAATTACTCACTTGGTGTTTATTATTCATTGTTGAACAGTGATACAGGGAGGAGGGAAGGTGGTGGAGGAGGAGGGGGAGAAGGTGGAGGAGGAGGAGGCGAGGAGGAGAGGAGGTGGATGAGGAGGAGAAGAGGAGGAGGGAGAGAAGGTGGTGGAGGAGGGGGAGAAGGTGGAGGAGGGGGAGAATGTGGAGGAGAGGAAGAGAGGAGGTGGAGGAGTAAGAGGGGGAGAACGTGGGAAGAAGGTGGTGGAGGAGGGGGAGGAGGAGGGGGAGAAGGTGGAGGAGGAGGAGGGGCACGTCTACCTCCTCCTCTCTTTCTCCTCCATCACATTCTCCCCTCCTCCTCATCCTCCTCCCTCAACCACCACCTAGATCAGTCTCGATTGCTTGTCGATTGCTTATTAAGCAATCGACAAGCAATCGATGTGTTCGATCGCTTGTGGATTGCTTATTAAGCAATCGACAAGCAATCGATGTGTTCGATCGCTTGTGGATTGCTTAAATTTTTGTAAGGGGGAGAAGGCGAAGAAGAGAGATGAGAGGGGCGGGAGAGAGGGAGAAGGCGAAGAAGAGAGATGAGAGGAGAGAGAGGGACGAGAGTGGAGAGAGGGAGAAGGCGAAGAAGAGGGAGGCGAGGGGAGAGAGGGAGAAGGTGAAGAAGAGGGAGGCGAGGGGAGAGAGGGAGAAGGCGAAGAAGAGAGGAGAGAAATCAGTGGTACAGTGGTACTTACCGGTAGATCAGCAGCGGCGGCGCCCTCACACTGCTCGGCGCCAGCTGATGACTCCTTTACCCGACCTGCATGCAACGACGTCATTAAAAATTAATCACTTATCGATAGTACAAACAGTCAACGTGTGTTAACGTGTAGTATTGATAATAATATAATGTATAATATATATGATGTACGTTATTATGTAGTATAATCAATAAATTACATGTTGTATTGAAATCACACTTGTCCGGCTCTCTGAATTTGATGTATATGTCTCAATAAACATCAGGGGCCCGTTGTCAAAAACAAAATTAGTCTTAACATTAGTCTTAACACTTACATTCTCTCGTAGACCGTCGACAGCACTTTGTTTCGTATTGTTCTGAGGAAATCTGCTACGATTTTCCACTCGGGTAACTTCGCAGCGTTTCTGTCGACGGTCTAAGAGAAAAAGTTTATGTTACGACTAATTTTGTTTCTGACAACGGCCCCCAGCATTCCAACTTATTGCAGCATTCCAGCTTCCATGCACATACAAGCACGGTTGTCGCAACAAGAAAGCTATCGACTCTACGAAATGTAATTAGAGCTTGAGATGTGCATTTCGGCCAGCACTTGCCCAGCCGCTGACATAGGTAGCTCTTGCCTGTGCCCCAGCCGCTGACCCAAGTAGCTCTTGCCTGTGCCCCAGCCGCTGACCCAAGTAGCTCTTGCCTGTGCCCCAGCCGCTGACCCAGGTAGCTCTTGCCTGTGCCCCAGCCGCTGACCCAGGTTGTCGCTGCAGTGTGTCTTGGCCTTAACCGAAATTGTAACCGAAATTAACGCAGATGGGGTCGTTGTCGTATCAGGTACTACATATATGTACCCGAGGTAGTTTTAGGTTGTTTAGTAGTATGAGGTATGTTTAGGGTTAGGGTTAGGGTTAGGGTACACATCTGTAGTACAAGTCTGGTACACTTTGTGTATACATAAATGTACCTCGGGTACATATCTGTAGTACCTGATACGACAACGACCCATTGAGCGAAATTAACCGTAAGCCGTTAACCGTAAACCGAAATTGTAACCGAACAAAGCCATGCGTGTCTAATTGACAGTTTCAAACGTCGCGATTTGCGTTCGTAACAAGCGGACACGTTTTACAGACTAGGAACTAAATGTGGATTTACTAATAATTAATATTAAAGCTGGTGCACTAAACCGACACATGAATCAATAGTATTCAATACAGGGACATCAAAGTGGAGCTGAAGGGGTCGTTGTCGGCAGGTACTACAGATATGTACCCAAGGTACATATAATATCAGGAGTAAGATAATATAGGATCCTATATTATCTTACTCCTGATAATATGTATACACAAAGTGTACCAGACTTGTACTACAGAAGTGTACTCCGGACAGGTACAGAATGGGTCCGGACTGGTAAATAATGAGTCCGGTCGAGTCTCCGGACTGGTGTAGAATGGGGGTTTTATGCAGGTTTTCCGGGTGCGGGTCCGGGGTTTATGCAGGTTTTCCGGGTCCGGGGTCCGGGGTCCGGGTCCGGGTCCGGGTTCGGGTTTTATGCAGGTTTTCCGGTTGCTGTACTGGTGTAGAATGGGACTCGTGAATAAAACCCGGACCCAGACCAAAACCTCAAGGCCACTCGTGAGGGTGTGAATAAAACCCGGATCCGGATCCGGACCAGGAAAACCTGCATAAAACCCAGACTCGGACCCGCTCCCTTCTCCCTCTCCTTCTCCCCCTCCTTCTTCTTCACCAGCTTCTCCCCTCCTCCTTCTCCACCACCTCCTTCACCACCAGCTTCTCCCTTCTCCCCCTCCTCCTAGGGGGTAAATGTCCGGGGGTAATTGTCCGGGGGTGATTGTCCGAGGGTATTTGTCCTGATACCATAATTATAATTAATATTAATTATGTAGAGGTGGTCACCGCTGGTATGACTATGAGGGAGCGACAGCAAAAAATGTTGCTGTGAATTTCCATTTATATAGCCACGGCGGCTTTGACAACGGCGGGTAAATTATACAGGAACATTTTCACAACGGTGGTGCTCCGCAGTGCCTACAATGTAGAAGAAACCATGCTAACATGGGGAGAAAGGGGAAGAGTAATACCCCCTTCACATACACGGATTTTTCCTACGAGTCCTTACGATGGATCGCCAACTCGTAGTAAATCGCAAGCATCCGTAAATAACTCACTGGTATCCGTATTAACTCGTCACAACTCGCAGACACTCGTAATGATCCGTAAAAGGAGAGGCAATTTTTTGGACATGTCATTTTTTCCGTAAATAACTCGTAACAATCCGTAAGTATCGTAAACCGCTCGCAACAACACGTAACCATCCGTAAACTGCTCGCAAGAATCCGTAAATGACTCGTAACAATTTTTGTTACGGTCGATTTGCTATGGTTAGTTTACGATTTGTTTACGGATTATTTACGGATTATTACGAGTGCTTACGTGTTGTTTACGATTTCATTTGGGATGTGTTACGATGGCTTTACGGATTGTTACGAGTTATTACGAGCACTTTACGAATAGATACGTATACTTTACGTATTCTGACGTATTGTTTACGATTTGGGAAAGGCTGCAAAATCGAACACGTCATTTTCAGTTGTTATCAAGAGTTGTTTTCTCATATACCATGTTGTCTCTCTGGATGTCAGTTGATGATAGATTGAGATTTGCGGATGATACTCCATTAGGAGTGTTCCCAACTTTAATGTCATTAATGATCATAATAACATATATATATATATATCAGGAGTAGATAATAGGGAAGGAGTGTGACATCAATAAACAAGGGAAATTCGTCATTTACTAGCCTTAAAATACCTACGATTGACTACGCGTAACTCATCCAACTCCTTCCCTATTATCTACTCCTGATATATATATATATGAGGAGTAGATAATAGGTATATATATATAATCTACTCCTGATATATATATATATATATATATT
>NW_014579154.1:0-15000 GCF_000485595.1 Priapulus caudatus
CTCTCCCATACCTCTATCTTTATCTACGTCTCGCTTCCTCCCTCTCTACCATACCTCTATCTCCAACTACGTTTCTCCTCCTCTCTCTCTCCCCTAGCTTGCTCCCCTCCACCTTCTCTCACATATTTCTCTCCTCTCACTCTTTCTTTCTCTTTCACCTATATCTCTCTTCATCTTTCTCTCTTGATCTTACTCTTTGTTATTGTCTACTCTCTGTCTGTCTGTCTGCCCCCCCCCCAAATCTCTCTCCCTTTCTCTCTCTCTTTCTTTCTTTCTCTCTTNGTAGTCTACAGAATTTTTTAGGGTCACCCGGATCTCTGCATTTATATGTCAAATCAAGGGTCCGATCAGTAAATCAGGGGTAATTTTCAATCTGGACGCGCTGTTAATTCGATCCTTGAATAGGGCAGGCCTAAAAAAAAAATTTTAATATACTTTTTTTTGTATTCTAACATACTTGTTTTTATACTTAGTAACAGCCCATATAATGACTTCAAGGTCTCAAGAGATTCAACTAAGAGGTACAGAACACGTAAAGTCAGCACTCAAGGATATATATCAGTAATATATTCTCATTTATATATTAGTGATATAAAAACCAGTCCAGCATATACACGCGATCTGACATTTCGCTTCTTTTTTTTAGCCGTCACAATAAAGTTTCAACTTGGCGGTTTTAAAATTGACTCGGTACGGGGTTAGCGGAACAAGCGTATTTTTTAGCCCTAAGTATACAATAAGTTGTGTTAATTTTTTTTCAAATACTGATAACAAAATTAGTCCTCCATACAGTGGATTTTGTGTTTGTAATGTTATATGAAACTTTTATTGAACCCTTTACTTTAATTATTTAAAACTGTTCTACAACAGCTAGGACATAATCATCAATATCTCACTAGCCTATCAACACTCGCGTAGTATTTGCTAATTAATTGCAGCTAATCACCGCTTCATATAAACTCTAAATTTACTGCAGATTATAGCTAAGACATGTGTCTTATAGAATAGCTAAATTTATAGGAATGCTAACTCAAATCGTTCGCGCCATATGATAGTTTTAAATGTTTCAGCGCAATATTCGAACATATGTGGGGATCTAACAAACATCACTACGCCACGACTGAAATGTTGAGTTTATAATATATAGCATTCTCTTGCGGCTCTTGTTGGTGCGCGTTTATCTGGGATCGGGTTGTATTTTAGGGCGCAAAAGCGTGTTTTGCGACATGGTCAGGTTTTCAAGGTCCTCGGAAGGCCACCCTCTACCAGTTTCCGAAGCGAGTGCCCCCGGGGGGTCGTTACTGTTGTATAAAGGTCATCGCGTATTATGCTCGCTTATCGCGTATATGCTCGTTATTAATTGCCGTTGTCATGCCTTTGTCAGTTTGCGATTGTCTAGGTATTAACAAGATTGCGTGATCAATCATCTCAGATCTGCTCATCACGAACGACGCCGCCCGATCCTCAAGGAGGCATACAACAGTAAGCATCTGCAAAGATTGTTCACCTCGCTGCCACTATTTGGTCTCCTAGAAGGTTTTTTTGGCATTTTGGTTTAAGTTAATTCGTTACTAGAGTGCACGGCTTTTGCCCACTCGCAAGTTTAGATTGGCCTCGCTTGATGTCTAGAAAGTATTCGAGTAAAATTGTTTGTCGTGTTTAGCTTCAACATCCGCTCAAGTGGGCGTAGCAATGTCGTGACCGCGTTTGTCATTTTTAGCTCAACTTGACATCGTCAAGATGAGCTATTGCATGGTGTTCGTTACGTCCGTCTGTCGTCCGTCAAACATTTTAGCTACTGTCAAACGTAACTTTGAGAACGTTTTGACCATTATGTTTCAAATTGCAATTACAGTTGTTACTCCTTATGGCAGTGTAGATGGGAACGTCCTATTTTAAGGCACCGCCAGTTTCGTTGCCTATTTCGAGCAGCCACTTTTTTGGCAAAAATGGAAATGGCCACTACTCATTCAGCAGTTCAACGGGATTATTGCTATTTTTGGTATGTTAAATGCAATGATACGACTTTTTGCCCCCCCAAAACATTATCACAGGAGTTCTTGATTATTTTTTTTTTATTATGTAGATTTTTGGCCAATTTTCACTATGCATTTCCAGTCTCAGTCTCTGTCTTTGCGTCAATAGATAACTCAATGCGAACCGTTTTACCCAATGTTTCAAATTGTATACAGTTGTTTAGTCTTTATGGCGCTGAGATTTGAACGTCCTATTTTGGTAGCACGCAGTAGACCCTACTGTCAGCCACTCCAAACTTTTTGGCAAAAATTGTAAATGGCCATCTAGATTCATTCAATTTTCCGGCCCTCTCCCCCCCTCCTATGATATCGCCCCTCCTCCTGGCGCCCTGTCTACACGCTCCCTCTCTCCGTCGCGCCTCTATACACACCCTCTCTCCCTGCACCCTCTATTACACGCTCTCTTCCTGCCACCTCTATACACGTCCCGTCTCTCCTGCACACCTCTATACACAACCCTCTCTCCCTGCACCCTGTATTTTACACAACCCTCTCCTCCCTGCACCCCTCTATACACGCCCTCTATGCTGTCGCCCCTTATTTACCACGCCTCTCTCCCTGCGCCTCTCTATTACACGCCTCTTGCTGATACCTCTATACACGCCCTCTCTCCCTGCACCCTCTATACCGCCCTCTCTTCCCTGCCACCCTTTCTAAACACCCTCTCTCCCTGCACACCCTGTATTACACACCTCTCTCCCTGCACCCTCTATACCGCCCTCCCTCCTGGCGCCTGTATACCACCACCTCTCTCCTGCAACCATTGCATTTACGGCAGTAACATGACTCTTGTACACGCCCTCCTCTCCGCGGGTCGCCCTCTATTACACGCTCTCTCTCCCGGCACCTTATACACGCCCTCTCTCCTGGCGCCCTTCTGTACACGGCCCTCTGCTCCCGGCGCCCCTGCTGGGTGTCACGATCTCGATTATTACTCGATTCATCGGTTGACAGTGGCTCGAACCAAAGCGCTTGGTTATCAAAATCCATAAGTCGATTTCATCGGAAAAAAATTAATTATTTTTTAATTTTTTTTATTTTTTTAAACCTTGAACAAGAAACTTTGAAAAGTGATTGAGAATCAGAGATTCATCGCTACTATACAAGTTATCCTTTATTAACTATCATGTATTATACACACAGTAGTATACAGTTTTGCAAAACAAACAGTAAACGGGCTAAACAAGCACTTTACATGCACACAGCTAATTTGCGCACGAGCGTTATGCACACGCCAGGCATTAAACACCGTGTAACCGCATTGTATACGATCATCGGTTACTTATACTAGGGTTCAAACCCGTATTGATCGAATTACGAAATTACAACCGATTTGACAACACTAGTAATATACGCCCTATTTCCCCGGCGCCCTCTGTACAGCCTCTCTTTCACGCGCTCTTTGTATACACGCCCTCTCTCCCGGATCCTCTATACGACGCCCTCTCTCCGGCGCCTTCTATTACACGCCCTCTCTCCTGGCGGCCCTCTTGTACACGCCTTCTCTCCGCGCGCCCTCTATGCACGCCTCTCTCCGGAACCCTCTATACACGCCTCTCTTGCCCGGCGCCCCCTCTTCTTATTACACGCCTCTCTCCTGGCCGCCCTCTGTACACGCCCTCTCTCCCCAGCGCCCTCTTGTACACGCCCTTCTCTCCCGGCACCCTTTTATACACGCCCTCTCTCCCGGCGCCCTCTATTACACGCCCTCTTCTCCCTGGCGCCTCTCTGTACACGCCTCTCTTCCGGCACCCTCTATACACGCCTCTCTCCCGGCGCCTCTATACACAGCTGCAGCATCCGTGGCGAGAATTGCTGGTGTGCGCCTTTCGCAGATGCAGGGAGCAGGAAGTAGGTGGTCGCCACCAACTGCTTTGATGCATCTTCGCGGTGAGAGCTTGCTCGCAACGCGAGGAGCTGCTGCGCGTCGGATTGTCGCCAAACATGGATGGTCGCCACCGGCTACAACCTCGCCGCGCGCCGCGCGTGCCGCGTGATCCTTTGCCAGGTGCTGAGGTGTGGATAGGTGCCAGGTGGGATGGGGCTGAGGGTGCGAGAGGGGTGGCTGAGGTGGTGGCTGAGGGGTTTTGTTGAGGCGGCGGTAGGGTGGGAGGGGCTGACGGCGTGTGAGGGGCTGGAGGTCGTGGGAGGGAAAAGAGTTGGTGGGAGGGAGCTCAGGGTCGGTGAGGGCGTGGAGTGGGAGGGTGCTGAGGGTGGGAGTGGCGGCTGAGGGTGGAGGTGGAGGGGCTGAGGGTGGGGAGGGTGCTGAGGGTGGAGGGGCTTGATGGGCGGTGAGGTGGTGAGGGTGGTGAGGGTGCTGAGGGTGGGAGGGGGCTGAGGGTGTGAGGGTGGGCGGGGGCTGAGGGTTGGGAGGTGACTGGGGTTGGGGGGGGCTGGAGGGGCTGGGGTGGAGGTGCTGAGGGTGGAGGGTGCTTGAGGGTGGAGGCGGCTCGTAGGCGTGGGGGGGCTGAGGTGTGGAGGGTTGGAGGCTGAGGGTGAGAGGTGTGTGAGGGGGTGAGGGTGGGAGGGTGGGAGGGGGCTGAGGGTGGGAGGGTGCTAAGCGGCTTGAAGGGGGCGCTGAGGGTGGGAGGGGGTGAGAGTGTGAGGCGGGCTGAGGGTGGGGAGGGGGTGAGTGGTGTGAGGGCTTGTGAGCGGGGCTGGGTCGTGGTAGGGTGGGTCAGATGGAGGGGTAAAGGCTTAGGTTAGGAGGGGTGGGCGTGGGAGGGTAGGGGTGTCGGAGGGTAGTGTAGGTAGGCGTGGTAGAGAGGGAGAGGGTGGCGGTGACGTGGGAACTCGTTGGAGCTCATTTTTGGTCTTATGTGGGTGGATATGTTTGGTGTGGTCGCCGGGCTGTGTGTGTGGTCGTGTGCGTGGTGCGTTGCGTGTGTGCTCCTTCGCGTGCGTGTGTGCGTGTAGTAGGTGCGTACGTGTTTTATCTCCGTGGCGTGTGTGTACATGTGTTATCACTGCGTGGCATCTTTCAGACCTGGTCTGCGGCTCCGTGATCAACGTGAGAGACTGCGCGGAGATGAGTCGTGCGATCCATCCCAGCATCATGAGCTAGCAGTACCGCCTCGAACACTTCTTCTACCAGCTCATCACACAAGCCTGCAGTAAGTAACGTTGTAGGTGGCGCTAGTGTAGTTTGTACATGTGACAGTAGGGGCGCTAGCGTAGTTTGTGACAGTAGGAGCGCTAGCAGTACAGCCTTGAAGACTTCCTCTCCCAGCTCATCTTACAGGCCTGCAGTGAGTAACGTAGTAGGGGCCGCTAGATTAGTTTGTGACAGTAAGGGGTGCTAGCGTTGTTTATGACAGTAGGAGGCGCTAGCGTAAGTTTTGTGACAGTAGGGGGCACTAGCGTATTTGTGACAGTAGTGAGGGCGCTAGCGGTATTTGTGCCAGTAGAGCGCTAGCGTAGTTGTGACAGTAGGGGTGCTAGCGTGTTTGGACAGTAGGAGGCGCTAGGCGTTGTTTAGTGACAGTAGGAGGCGCTAGCGTAGTTTATGAGTAGAAGCGCTAAGCGTAGTTTATAACATTATGAGGCGCTAGCGTAGTTTTGCACAGTAGGAAGGCGCAGCGATGTGAGCAGTAAGGGGTGCTATGCGAGTTTGTGACATTAGGAGAGCCCGCTAGCATAGTTGTCGACAGTAAGCAGGCGCTAGCAAAGTTTGTGACAAGTAGGGGGCGCTAGCAAGTACAGTTTCGAAAACTTCCTCTCCCAGCTCAGTTTAACAGTGCCTGCAGTGAGTAACGATAGTAGGGCGTTGCGTGTAGACTTAGTTGTGACAGAGGGGCGCTAGGTAGTTTATTGACTGTAGGGGGGCGCGTAGCACGTAAAAAAAAAAGAAAAAACAGGCCTGAAGACTTCCTCTCCCAGCTCATCTTACAGGCCTGGCAGTGAGTAAACGTAGTAGGGGCCGCTAATTAGTTTGTGACAGTAGGGGTGCCTAGCGTAGTTTTGACAGTAGGAGGTGCTAGCGTTGTTTTTATACAATAGGAGGCGCTAGCGTAGTGTTGTGGACAGTAGAGGCGTCTAGCGATTGTGACAGTAAGGAGGCGCTAGCGTATTGTGAAGTAGCGGGTGCTACGTAACTTGTGAACAGTAGGACGGCGCTAGCGTAGTTGTGACCGTAGGGCGCTAGCGTAAAGTGTTATGACAGAGGAGGCGCTAGCGCGTAGTTTGTGACAGTAGGCAGCGCTAGGCGTAGTGTTGATATTGACAGAGGGGCGCTAGCGAAGTTAGGTGAACAGTAGGGGCGCTAGAAAGTAAGTTTGTGAGCAGTAGGGGGCGCGTAGCGTAGTTTGTGAGCAGTAGTGAGGCGCTAGCGTAGTTTGTGACAGTAGGGGGGCGCTAGCGTAGTTTTGTGACAGTAGGGGGCGCTAGCGTATGGTTTGTGAGCAGTAA
This sequence comes from Priapulus caudatus, assembly GCF_000485595.1. Lineage (NCBI taxonomy): Eukaryota > Metazoa > Priapulida > Priapulimorpha > Priapulimorphida > Priapulidae > Priapulus > Priapulus caudatus. The sequence goes on from NW_014579154.1 coordinate 6,444, forward strand.
AAGGAGGCGCTAGCGTAGTTTTGTGACAGGAGGGGCGCCTAGCGTAGTTTTGTGACCAGAAGGGGCGCTAGGCGTAGTTTGTGAGTACAGTAGAAAACATACCAGAACAGTAGGCGGGCGCTAGCCGTTGTTTGTTGACAAGGGGGCGCTAGCATAGTTTGTGGAGACAGTAGGGGGTGCTAGCGTTGTTTATGACAGTAGGAGGCGCTAGCGTAGTTTGTGACAGTAGGGGGCGCTAGCGTAGTTTGTGACAGTAGGAGGCGCTAGCGTAGTTTGTGACAGTAGGAGGCGCTAGCGTAGTTTGTGACAGTAGGGGGTGCTAGCGTAGTTTGTGACAGTAGGGGGTGCTAGCGTAGTTTGTGACAGTAGGAGGCGCTAGCGTAGTTTGTGACAGTAGGAGGCGCTAGCGTAGTTTGTGACAGTAGGAGGCGCTAGCGTAGTTTGTGACAGTAGGAGGCGCTAGCAGTACAACCTTGAAGACTTCCTCTCCCAGCTCATCTTACAGGCCTGCAGTGAATAACGTAGTAGGGGCCGCTAGATTAGTTTGTGACAGTAGGGGGCGCTAGCATAGTATGTGACAGTAGGGGGCGCTATCAGTACAACCTTGAAGACTTCCTCTCCCAGCTCATCTTACAGGCCTGCAGTGAGTTTGTGAACAGTAGGGGGCGCGTAACGTAAGTTTGTGAGCAGTAGGAGGCGCTAGGCGTGTTTTGTGACAGTAGGAGGCGCTAACGTAGTTCGTGACAGTGGAGGCTCATAGCTGTAGTTTGTGACAGTAGGAAGGCCGCTAGTCCGTAGTATTGTGACAGTAGGAGGCGCTTAGGCGTAGTTTGTGACAGTAGGAGGCGCTAGCGTAGTTTGTGACATGTAGGAGGCGCTAGCGTAGTTGGTGAAGCAGTAGGGGCTCTAAGCGTAGTTTGTGACAGTAGGCGCTAGCGTAGTTTGTGACAGTAGGAGGCCGCTACGCGTAGTTTGTGACAGTAGGCAGGCCGCTTAGGTAGTTTGTGACAGTAGGAGCCTAGCGTAGTTCTGTTGCAGTAGTGGGGTGCTAGCGTAGTTTGTGACAGTAGGAGGCGCTAGCGTAGTTTGTGACAGTAGGAGGCGCTAGCGTAGTTCTCGTGACAGTAGGAGCGCTCGCTAGTACATCGGCAGCTGAAAGTGGTGAGAGAGGGGTATGGGGGGGAAGGGGGAGAGGAGGGAGGGGCAGGGGTATGTGTCTGTGTCGTCTGTGTGTGTGTGTGTGTTTGTGTGCGCGTGTGTTTGTGTGCGCGTGTGCGTGTGTGCGTGTGTGCGTGTTGTGCGTGTGCATGTGTGTGTCTCAGAGATGAGAATTTCCCGCAGATCCGCGGAAATCTGCGGATGTGACAGTCCCAGGAGTCGATTTTGTGAAACGTCTAAATCCGTTGAGAAAATTTTAGGTGGTGGGTAAGAATGTACAAATCTTCATTTTACAGCCAACAGTACCTTTACTTTAATAAAGTGTGTCAATCTATCCAGAACACTGTGTTGGGGCCTTTGTTTAATTATGCGCCGCGTGCGAGCAGCATGTTCGATGAGTCACTGTTCGCGTCCGCTGTTTGCGTCAGTCAGTAGATAATAACACGAAAGTGAAACTGCGCTATGATCAAGTAGTACATTAGTAGAAGGGAGATAACTCTGTAAAGCCTGGCGCACACGGCGAGCCTTCTGCTCAGTGATTGGATCGCACACACACCAAGCCACGCCTCTCACGACGTTTCTCAGTTCAGTTTGAACTTTCTGCTTACAACTAGGTACAGTACAGTACTGTACTGTACGTCTAAGCGCGGTTCTATAGACAATGTGACTCACAATGATCATGTGATCATGACACAATCAGATACTCTATACACTCTGTGAAAAGTACATCTTCTGACCAATAGCAGTTTGAAATCAGTGAGTAAACGTAGAAATTTTAGAGCTTTTTACTTCAATCTGAGGCCGTTTGAAGGCTTATAATTATATGATTGTCTCTCAGCTTCAGGGGGCTTGCCCCCCCCCCGCAGGGTCATCACCCCTGCACCCGACAAGGGGGCCTATGGTGGCCCCCTAGACGCCCGGCCATTTTTTTGTCATTGCCCATTCTCATCCGTGGTGTCTGCCTGTGTGTGTGTGTGTGCGTGTGGATGTGTATGTGGGTGTGTCTGCGTGTGTGCGTGCGTGTGTGGGTATGTGCGTGAGTGCGAGCATGAGATAAGTTGTTGTCGTGATGTTTGCAGGGTACGGTGCTCATCAAGTCAGCAGATGAGCTTCAGGGATTCAGTAAGGGAGAGGAGAATGTGCTCGAGCAGCAGATCAAAGCCATAGCCGAAACAGGTACGTGCGTGTGTGGGTGTGTGTGCATGCGCGTGTGCATGTGGATACGTCTGTGGGTGTGTTTGCGCGCGTTTGTGTGTGTGTGTGCGCGTGCGTGCACGAGTGTCTGTGTATGTGTGTGCGTGTATCCGTGCGTGTGGGTGCGTGTTTTTGTAAGAGAAAGAAGTACAAAGTAGCAACAGCAGCATCAGCAGTAGCAGTAACAGCAGTAACAGCAGTAGCAGTAGCATCAGCAGTAGCAACAGTAGCAGTAGCATCAGCAGTAACAGTAGTAGCAACAGTAACAGTAGCAGCAGCAGTAGCAGCAGTAGCAGCAGTAGCAACAGTAACAGTAGCATCAGCAGTAACAGCANTTCTGCTCACCAGCTCATCTACAGGCTCTGCAGTGAGTAACGGTGTAGCGTCCGCTAGATTAGTTTGTGACAGTACGGGGCGCTAGCGTAGTTTATGCAGTTACAGATGGTGGCTAGCAGTACAACTTGGAAGACTTCCTCTCCCGCTCATCCTTACAGGCCTGCACGTGAGTAACGGGTCAGTAGGGCCGTAGATTAGTTGTGGCTACAGTAGGGGTGGTAAGCGTTGTTATGACAGTAGGAGGCGCTAGCGTTAGTTTTGTGACGTAGGGGGCTGCGTAGTTTGTGACAGTAGGACGGCGCTTAGCATATGTTTGTGCAGTAGAGCGCTACGCGAGTTTGTAACAGTAGTGGGTGTAACGTAGTTTGTGACAGTAGGTGGTTTGCTAAGCGTAGTTTGTGACAGTTAGGTAGGCGCCTAGCGGTATGTTTGCGACAGTAGGAGGCGCGGTAGCGTAGTTTGCTGATCACAGTAGAGGCGCTAGGCCTTAGTTTGTGACAGTGTAGGAGGGCGCTAGGCAGTACACCATTTGAAGAAGGCTTCGCTCCCCAGCTCATCTACAGGCCTGCAGTGAATAACGTAGTAGGGCCAGCTAGTTACGTTTGTGACGATAGGGGGCGATAGCATAGATGGGACAGTAGGGAGGCGCTATCAGTACACCTTTGAAGACTTCCTCTCCCAGCTCATCTTAAGGCCATGCAGTGAGTGACGTAGTAGGGGCGCAGATTAGTTTGTGACAGTAGGGGAGCGCTAACGTGAGTTTTGTGACAGTAGGGAGCGGCTAGCGAGTATTGTGACAGTAAGGAGGCGTAACGTAGTTCGTCGACAGTAGGAGCTCTAGCGTCTAGTTTGTGACAGTAGGAGGCGCTAGCGTAGTTTGGAGCAGTAGGAGGCGCTGCGTAGTTTGTGACAGTAGGAGGCGCTAGCGGTAGTTTGTGACAGTAGGGGCGCTAGCAGTACAACCTTGAACTTCCTCTCCAGCTCATCTTACAGGCTGCCAATGAGTAACGTAGTAGGGGCCGCTAGATTAGTTTGTGACAGTAGGGGGCGCTAGCGTAGTTTATGACAGTAATGGGTGCTAGCAGTTCAACCTTGAAGACTTCCTCTCCCAGCTCATCTTACAGGCCTGCAGTAGGTAACGTAGTAGGGGCCGCTAGATTAGTTTGGGACAGTAGGGGGCGCTCAAGCATAGTATGTGACAGTAGGGGGCGCTAGCAGTACAACCTTGAAGACTTCCTCTCCCAGCTCATCTTACTGGCCTGCAGTAGGTAACGTAGTAGCGTCCGCTAGATTAGTTTGTGACAGTAGAGGGGCTAGCGTTGTTTATGACAGTAGGGGGTGCTAGCAGTACAACCTTGAAGACTTCCTCTCCCAGCTCATCTTACAGGCCTGCGAGTAGTAACGTAGTAGGTCCGCTAGATTAGTTTGTGAACAGTAGGAGGCGCTAGCGTAATTTATGACAGTAAGTGGGTGCTAGCAGTACACACCTTGAAGACTTTCCTCCCCAGCTCATCTTACAGGCCTGCAGTGAGTAACGTAGTAGCATTCGCTAGATTAGTTTGTGACAGTAAGGGGTGCTAGCATAGTATGTGACAGTAGGGGGGGGGGTAAGCAGTACAACCTTGAAGACTTTCTCTCCCAGCTCATCTTACAGGCCTGCAGTGAGTAACGTAGTAGCGTCCGCTAGATTAGTTTGTGACAGTAGGGGGCGCTAGCGTAGTTTATGACAGTAGTGGGTGCTAGCAGTACAACCTTGAAGACTTCCTCTCCCAGCTCATCTTACAGGCCTGCAGTGAGTAACGTAGTAGCGTCCGCTAGATTAGTTTGTGACAGTAGGGGCGCTAAGCTTAGTCTTATGACCAGTAGTGGTGCTAGCAGTACACCTTGAAGACTTCCTTCCCAGCTCATCTTACAGGCCTGCAGGTGGAGTAACGTAGTAGGGGCCGCTAGATTAGTTTGTGACAGTAGGGGTGCTAGCTTTGTTTATGAGCAGTAGGAGGCGTAGCGTAGTTGTGACAGTAGGGGGCGCTAGCGTAGTTTGTGACAGTACGAGGCGCTAGCATAGTTTGTGACAGTAGGGCGCTAGCGGGGAGAGGCAGCCGAGCTGCGGTGGTCGTGTTAGTGCGACAGTACTGGGTGCTAACGTAGTTTGTGACAGTAGGGGGTGCAGCGTAGTATTGTGACAGTAGGAGCGCTAGCGTAGTTTGCGACAGTGAGGCAGGCCTAGCGTAGTTTGTGACAGTAGGAGGCGCCTAGCCTAGTTTTGTGACAGTAGAGCGCTAGCAGTACAACCTTGAAGACTTCCTCTCCCAGCTCATCTTAAGGCCTGCAGTGAATAACGTAGTAGGGGCCGCTAAGATTAGTTCTGTGACAGTAGGGGCGCTAGCATAGTATGTGACAGTAGGGCGCTATCAGTACAACCTTGAGAGACTTCCTCTCCCAGCTCATCTTACAGGCTGCAGTGAGTAAGCTGTAGTAGGGCCGCTAGATTAGTTTTGTGACAGTAGGGGGCGCTAACGCTAGTTTGTGACAGTAGGAGGCGCTAGCGTAGTTGTGTGACAGTAGGAGCGCTAACGTAGTCGTGACAGTAGGAGCTCTAGCGTAGTGTGACAGTAGGAGGCGCTACGTAGTTTGTGACAGTAGGAGGCGCTAGCGTAGTTTGTGACAGTAGGAGGCGCTAAGCGTAGTTGTGACAGTAGGAGGCGCTAGTCGTAGTTTGTGACAGTAGGGGCGCTCATAGCGTAGTTTGTGACAGTAGGAGGCGCTAGCGTAGTTTGTGACAGTAGAGGCGCTAGCGTAGTTGTGACAGTAAGGAGCGCTAGCGTAGTTTCATGACCAGTAGGTAGGCGCAGGCGTAGTTTGTGACAGTAGTGGGTGCTAGCGTAGTTTGTGACAGTAGGAGGCGCTAGCGTAGTTGTGACAGTTAGGAGCGCGTAGCGTAGTTTGGTGACAGTAGGAGCGCTTCGCTAGACATCGGCACGACTGAAAAGTGGGTGAGGGAGGAGGGTAGGGGGAGGAGGGAGGAGGGAGGGGAGGTGTATGTGTCTATGTCGTCTGGTGGTGTGTGTGTTTGTGTGCGCGTGTGTTTGTGTGCGCGTGTGCGGTGTGTGCGCGGTGCGTGCTGTGTGGCGTGTGCATTGTGTGTCTCAGAGATAAGAATTTCCGCAGATTCGCGGAAATCTGCAGATGTGACAAGTCCAGGAGTCGATTTGTGAAACGTCTAACATCGTTGAGAAATATTTTAGGTGTGGGGTAGAATGTACAAATCTTCATTTTACAGCCCAACAGTACCTTTATTTAATAAAGTTGTCATCTATCCAGAACACTGTGTTGCCTTTGTTTAATTATCGCCCGTCGCAGCATGTTCGATGAGTCACTGTTCGCGTCCGCTGTTTGCGTCAGTCAGTAGATAATAACACGAAAGTGAAACTGCGCTATGATCAAGTAGTACATTAGTAGAAGGGAGATAACTCTGTAAAGCCTGGCGCACACGGCGAGCCTTCTGCTCAGCGATTGGATCGCACACACACCAAGCCATGCCTCTCACGACGTTTCTCAGTTCAGTTTGAACTTTCTGCTTACAACTAGGTACAGTACAGTACTGTACTGTCTAAGCGCGGTTCTATAGACAATGTGACTCACAATGATCATGTGATCATGACACAATCAGATACTCTATACACTCTGTGAAAAGTACATCTTCTGACCAATAGCAGTTTGAAATCAGTGAGTAAACGTAGAAATGTTAGAGCTTTTTACTTCAATCTGAGCCGTTTGAAGGCTATATAATTATAGATTGTCTCTCAGCTTCAGCGGCTTGCCACCCCCGCAGGGTCATCACCCGCCCACCCGACAAGGGGCCTATGAGGCCCCTAGAGACGCCCGGCCATTTTTTTGTCATTGCCCATTCTCATCCAGTGGTGTCTGCTGTGTGTGTGTGTGTGCGTGTGATGTGTATGTGGGTGTTGCTGCGTGTGTGCGTGCGTGGTGGTATGTGCGTGATGCGGAGGCATGAGATAAGTTGTTGTCGTGATGTTTGCAGGGTACGGTGCTCATCAAGTCAGCAGATGAAGCTTCAGGATTTAGTAAGGGAGAGGAGAATGTGCTCGAGCAGTAGATCAAAGCCATAGCCGAAACAGGTACGTGCGTGTGTGGGCGCGTGTGCATGTGGATACGTCTGTGGGTGTGTTTGCGCGCGTTTGTGTGTGTGTGCACGTGCATGCACGAGTTTCTGTGTATGTGTGTGCGTGTGCGTGTATCCGTGCGTGTGGGTGCGTGTTTTTGTAAGAGAAAGAAGTACAAAGTAGCAACAGCAGCATCAGCAGTAGCAGCAGTAGCAACAGCAGCAGCAGTAAGTAGCAGTAGCAGCAGTAGCAGTAATCAGCAGTACAGCAGTAGCAACAGCTAGCGTAGATCAGAGTAGCAGCAGTAGCAGCAGTAGCAGCTAGTAGCAACATCAGCAGCAGTAATACAGTCAGCAGTAGCAGTAGCATCAGCAGTAACAGCAGTAGCAACAGTAGCAGTAGCATCAGCAGTAGCAGCAGTAGCAGCAGTAGCAGCAGTAGCAGTAGCATCAGCAGTAAAAGCAGTAGCAGCAGTAGCAGTAGCATCAGCAGTAACAGCAGTAGCAACAGCAGCAGCAGCATCAGCAGTAGCAGCAGTAGCAACAGCATCAGCAGTAACAGCAGTAGCAGCAGTAGCAGTAGCATCAGCAGTAACAGCAGTAGCAACAGCAGCAGCAACATCAGCAGTAATCGCAGTAGCAACAGCAGCAGCAGCAGCAGCAGCAGTAGCAGCAGTAGCAACAGCAGCAGCAGTAACAGCAGTAGCAGCAGTAGCAGTAGCATCAGCAGTAACAGCAGACGGCACAGCAGCAACAGTAGCAGCAGCAGTAATAGCAGTAGCAGCAGTAGCAGTAGCATCAGCAGTAACAGCAGTAGCAGCAGCAACAGTAGCAGCAGCAGTAATAGCAGTAGCAGCAGTAGCAGTAGCATCAGCAGTAACAGCAGTAGCAGTAGCAGCGGTAGCAGCAGTAACAGCAGTAACAGCAGTAGCAGCAGTAGCAGTAGCATCAGCAGTAACAGCAGCACCAGTAGCATCAGCAGTCGCAACAGCAGTAGCAACAGCAGCATCAGTAATAGCAGTAACAGCAGTAGCAGCAGTAGCAGCAGTAGCAACAGCAGCATCAGCAGCATCAGCAGTAGCAGCAGTAGCAACAGCAGCAGCAGTAACAGCAGTAACAGCAGTAGCAGTAGCATCAGCAGTAACAGACAGTAAACAGCAGTAGCAGTACGATCAGCAGTAACAGCAGTCAGCAGCAGCAGCAGTAAGCATCAGCAGTAAGCAGCAAAGTAACAGCAGTAGCAGCAAGTAGCAGCACCATCAGCGTAACAGCAGTAGGAGCAGTAGCGGCAGTAGTAGGAGTAGTGGCAGCTAGTAGCAACAGCAGCATAACACAGCAGCAATAACAGTAGCAACAGCAGCACGTAGTCACTAGTAACAGGCAGTAGCAGCAGTAGCAGCAGTAGCAGTAGTAGCAGCAGTAGCAGCAGCAGTAGCATCATCAGTACCAGCAGTAGCTCTCTCTCTCTCTCTCTCTCTCTCTCTCTCTCTTTCTCTCTCCACTCTCGTCTCTCTCTCTCTCTCTCTCTCGCTCCCGTCTCTCTCCTCTCTCTCTCTCTCTCTCTCTCTCTCTTGCTTCTTCTCTCTTGCCTCTCTCTCTTCTCTCTCTGCTCTCCTCTCTCTCATCTCTCTCTTGTGCTCTCTCTCTCTCTCGCTCTCTCGCTCTCCTCCTCTCTCTCTCTCTGAATAACCCCTCCCTTAAATGGCGTTACTGTGATCTCTCATACTATATGAATGCTCTATATCA
>NW_014579154.1:21663-25599 GCF_000485595.1 Priapulus caudatus
AGAAAAAGGTAGAGAAGGTGGAGAAGGAAAAGAAGGGGGGAATAGGAGGGTGAGGAGGAGAAGGTGGAGAGAGGAGGTAGAGGAGCATGAGAAGAAAATGGAGGAGAAAAAGGTGGAGAGAGGAGGTAGAGGAGAAGGTCGAGGGAGGAGGTAGAGGTGGAGGAGGGAGGAGGTAGAGAAGAAGGTGGATGAGGAGAATGTGGAGGGGTGAGAAGGAGGGGGAGGTAGAGGAGGAGGAGAAGGTGGAGGAAGGAGGTAGATGAGGGGGAGAGGTTAATGAGGAGAAGGTAGAGGAGGAGGGGAGAAGGTAGAGGAAGAGGGGGAGAAGGTGGAACATAGTCGGAACGTCGGGGTGTCGGAACATAGAGCACTCACCGTGCGATAGTGAGCGGGGGGTATTTTGGGATGTGCGAATCACATTATGAGAGTCACTATATTATTAAACTTTCTGCCGATATCTAATTACCAGAGAAAGTCACCTTAACTATCGGACTCGTATGAACGTTGTCGTGCTACTTGCCGGAAATAAAACCACCAGCTAAAGGCGTCGATGCTTATCATACATTTATTGTACCTTTCTACTTGTCATATAAATCTATAACTAAATAACCTATAATATATTCCTGTAATTAAATGCATTATAAATTTTAATAAAAGTACTTAGAGTCTGCATCGCACGAGGCATCTTGTGTGGAAACGTACACTGGGAGGAGGTAGTGAAGGAGGAGTAGATGGAGGAGGTGGAGGAGGAGAAGGTGAAGGGAGGAGGTAGAGGAGGAGGGGGAAAATGTGGAACATAGGCGGAACATCGGGGTGTCGGAACATAGAGCACTCACCGTGCGATAGTGAGCGGGGTGTATTTTGGGATGTGCGAATCGCATTATGAGAGTCACTATATTATTTAACTTTCTGTCGATATCTAAAACCCAGTTTCGAACGCGTATCTTACGGACTCCGTACGATACGCTTATAGCGTGACCTTGAGTTAAACAGCGTTCACACGTAGTTTTGGAATGTACGTACGTCACTATACACAAATAGTGTAATATAGTTTATGGCATTAAAAAATTGCATGTAGTCAACAACTACTGTGTGATGTTGCTGGTACCAGTATACGGTAACACATTTTCGAAAACAAATTACATGTTTGTGACAGTCATTCTATACATGTCACAACCAATTATGCACTAATTGGCTCAAGGATAGAGATGATGTCCAGGGGCCCGTTGTCAGAAACAAAATTAGTCTTAACAACTGTCTTAATACTAACATTTTCTCGTAGACCGTCGACAGCGCTTTGTTTCATATTGTTATACGCGTATAGCTATAGCCGGTCGTTCACACGTGCGCTATACGCGTACAGCTATACGAAGTATGTAGGAAACGCACTCATTTTGTCAGGATAGTGATACGCGTTTCGAACTGAGTATAGCTAGCTATACGTGGTCGTTCAGACGAGGGAAATTTATCGCGAGTACGTAGAAAACTCTGTTTCGTACGCGTACGAACCGTGGATTTTGCTACGTGTGAACGCGTGGAGTTACCCCAGCAGAAAAATAACGATAACTATGAATAAAAAACTACATATGGAAAACGATAGATGAGAAGCGAGAAAGGTAGTGTATGCGCATAAGATAAACATTATGCAGGATTAAATGCAAATGGGTTAAACGTAATAAAAATGCAATAAGAACATTATTACAAAGAAAATACGCTATTATTCTGATAAATATGGTATAATATTTTGTTATAATTAGTATAAAATGTCGGGACAATTATTATAATATGATCGTACAAATAGCAGTTTTTAAGAAGTTGTTCACTGATTTCCGCTCAATGTTTTAAGGTAAATAATGACTCAATACGATTTACTTCACAGCGAATTTATCGCAGGATGGCCCTAGCTAAGACCTATTGTACTACACAGATATTGGAATAGGTTATTCTAATTTGATGACAATGTTAATAATAATTTCATTTCATTATCAACTAACGAAATTAACCTGTTAGCAACAGTTTCTACAACTTGTCAAGCTGTTATTACATTCTGAATGAATATTGATTCAGCTTCTCACCATGTGGCAGAAGTTGTCAAGGGCAAGAATACTGTATGTACATAATAATATATATTTGTACACATCTTAAACATAAATTCATAACATCACCTTTACTCGAGATATTTCTGTTTGGCAGGTGAGATCTCGTAGCCTGCGGGCAGTGGGACCCCTATCACCACTACTGCGGAAAACGCAGACTGTTGGAAACAGAGTAAGTATAGATATCATATAAGTAAATTTGTTAGCATCGTGCAGAAATTCGGCTGCATGTTAAGCATGTGTGAAAACGTTAAACTTTACGTGAATGTGAGGAGAATGTTTAATATCAGAAAATAGATGAGCTTGGTGCATGAGCTTACGCACGCGTGGACTTGTCACCAGGTGGTAGCAGCTGTCAATAGCAGGAATAGCGGGCGCTAACATAGAACACGCGGCCGATGAAGGCAACACCGCAGTAATAGCAGCAGCTGCTAGCGGTCATACGGATACGGTCACCGCGTTATTAGGTGCAGGCGCTAACATAGAACACGTGGACGTGAATGGCAGCACAGCAGTAATAGTAGCAGCTGCTAGAGGTCACACGGATACGGTCACAGCGTTATTAGGTGCGGGCGCTAACATAGAACACGCGGACGTGGATGGCAGGACCGCGTTGATGTAGGCTGCCAGTAGAGGTCATACGGATATGCTCACAGCGTTATTACGTGCGGGCGCTAACGTAGATCACGCGGACGATGATGGCGGGATGGCGTTGATGTATGCTGCCAGTAGCGGTCATACATCGTGTGTCATAAAGCTACTAGCAACAGGAGCGCGTGTGGAGGAGAGTCGCAGTAACGATAGCTGGACGGTGTTGGCGTGGGCCGCCGACGGCGGTCACGCAAGCATTGTGACGGAATTATTGGATAAAATAAGGGCGTGGCATCCTGAGGACGTGCAAACAGCGTACCAGGTGGCCGTGAATCGCAACCGTAAGGGCACCATTAACGACGGCTATAGAGAATCCGCCGGCGCTATACTGGAGCACCAATACTTTGTCAGTAACCAATCCGACCATTGTAACTAATATTGTAACAAGTACTTAATAAATTGCCGGTATGAAATTAATGTGTGTTTTTTAAATAAATAAATGATAGACTTGTTACATGCAATATATTTGTCTTGGATTCTGTTTTGATAATGAAGTACTTCACACTTTACATGGCAGCGATCTACTTGTAATCAAATAAATCTTTCATGGCAATGCTGTTGCCATAGCGATGCAAATAGAGTTGCTCTAGAATTTCGCATGTGAGCCGGTTGGTCTCCTTTCCTTTTTTCTTCTGCCATTGCTAACCATAATAATTTAAACGTTTGCAGGAATCGGGTTTACTGCTGAAGTTCGTTATAGCTCGCGTTTTATATTCTTCAGAACGAACTACGTACACGAATACACAACCTACAATATATTTAATATCATTTTACGCATTTATTGAGATATAAATCTTTTATGTACACATAATTAAGAAAGCATTAACTAACTGCGAATGGTCAAGTCAATCAATTATCTATTTATCTCTCTATCTGTATATCAATCGATCTCTCTATCAATCCATGCAACCATCCATCCATTCATGCTTCCATGTGTGCATGGCAGTGTGTGTGTGTGTGTGCGTGCGTGCGTGCGTGTGTGTGTGTGCGTGCGTGCGTGCGTGCGTGCATATCTGTGTGTGTGCGTGCGTGTGTGTTTGAGTGCCTGGTGCAGCGTAAAGCCATGTGCCAAAATGTGTTTTGGGAAGGTGGCTGCCAATAATCATGTCATGTATTCACATTTCTCGTGGGGTGCGTGGAAACCGTCTCCCACCTTTCCTCCTCCTCCTCCTCCTCCTCCTCCTCCTCC
>NW_014579154.1:29865-41831 GCF_000485595.1 Priapulus caudatus
GTGAGCACATATTAGGATTATTAGCAGGGACACGATTATAGAGCGTCCAACAGCACATTAAATAATTAACATGCGCAAGCGCTTGAGGAAGATGTTAACTTTGCCCAACGGCAGATGGCGATTAGTTAGAGGGCAAGAAGTGTAGATTGTAGCGAGCACGCATTTAGAGTGGACTAAGATAATAATCATAGCACATGTATCGGAGCATTGCATGCAGATAATGGTTACAGGGACTTATATGTTATGAGGAGAGGGAAGCGGAGGACACACACACGACACACACACACACACACACACACACACACACACACACACACACACACACACACATACACACACATACAAACATGTAGTAACAAGGTGAGAGGTAGGCCTACGTAGATCACGTGAAATTTTTTATGCTGACGGGTAAATCTTTATTTATTTTCTCAACCGGAGCGAAATGGCCATCTAATATGATGCCAAGCACGTACACATCAATTATCAACAAAACATATGACATTTTACGCGTGTTTATTCAAACGTCTTAACATAATATATTGTCTATAGGCCTATATGTTTTTTTTTTGCATTCATGCATCTCCAGAATGTCATCTTGCATTCATTTCGTAAATACGCTCAACCTTTAGTTTTTGCACACATAAACATACACACCGCGCACATGTGCACTCACATGATTATTGGCATACAAGAGTGTAATGATGTGTTTACGCCTCGTATATGCGTGTATACGTGTACGCTTAGGTGTGTGGGTGTGTGTGTGATCGTGTATATGATCGTGGCTCGTGTGTATGATCGTATAGTGTATATACCATGTGATGTACTACCCCAAAGGTCCTCGCTTGGTGCGGGTAATTATAGATTGATTACCCTGAGGTTAGCATAAAATGATAGACAAACCCGACGTGTACGTACAACAATATATATACATATATCTATTTACTTCTATCACCAATTAAGTGCAACAAACATACAGGGGTTTCGTCGTGTTAGATAAACGCAATACAGTGCACGCCTTGCCTGCGTGGCTACAGATGGTTAGTTACAATGTATCAATGGTCTACGTATCCTTAGCTAGCGCTCCGTCTCTCTCTGCACGTACAGAGTATGTTTGCACTAACGTGTTTCTCATAGAACAACAACAGAGTTGATGTATATGACAAACAGAGGGTAGCACCGTAAATAAACAATTACAATGACTCAAAATAGTTTAAAGAGAGAGAGAGACACAAATACGATAGAGCACTCATACGATAGACCTATTAATACTTACAAGTCGCTGACGTTCGGGAACTGATTTTTAAAGTCCAGTACCCCGGTATTTATTCTCTTTTTAGGATCATTAGCCCGCTATCTGACGTCAGTATTGGCCTTCGCCACGTCCCTCAGACGGCGAGCTTTCGGAGCGTTTTAATGGAATGTTTTAGCTTGGTCAGCTTGACCGTTCTACGTGACTGCCCATCCTAGCACGACTAATCCTAATCGTCCCTAAGATTAATTGTTTTCTAAGACCTGCCGGACATTCTATTGCTTAGGCTAGCCGGTAGTTTTCCACTGTTCCTAATGACTGTTCTTTTAATCAACTTTATCCCTTTTATGACAATATTATCTTCATTACAAGAGTACCCAAGGCCAACAAGCCCACAGGCACTTGGAACGTCTTAATAAAAAATATTAATGGTAAATAAACTTTTGACCGGCATTTACAGGTGATTATCGGCAATAATAGGCGAAATAGAGTAGAGAAACATTAAGACTTTGGTAGTAAATACATTTCATGTTTATTTACCATTATTTTTTTTATTGAGACGTTCCAAGTGCCCGTGAACAAGCCAACCACCCGCGTACGAACGTACATGCGCGCACACGCGAACGCGCATACTCATGCGCGTATACGCCCACGCGTTTCCGCAGAAAGAAATTGATTACCTTTTGCGTAAGCAAGAGATAAAATCCGCCTACATATCTTTCACATCAATCCTAAGTATTGTTGAAGATTTGCTATTTACTAAGCAATATGATAGATTGTGATCATAAATCTTAAATAATATAAGCTTTTTCAACTAAATTTTCTTTCGATAATATTGACGTGCATACACGTAGGTATATTAACCTTACAATGTCACTTCAAATGATATTAAAAAATATAAGCAGTAAAAATACTTTCATAATTTTGTTCACACTCTATAGAGTTGAATTGATGCGTAATATTTTCTATATTGTCTTACGGCTCGATGGGCAAACTGAAACTGTGGAACCCTCTGCTTACTCTACAAGTGAAATCGTTTATCCAAGTGAAAGTGTTATCCTTTTTAATACGTCAAAGGAATAACAATTTCTCCAGGTTGAGGCCGTCGGCACTGACCCCACCTGCACTAGTTTTTCGCGCGCTGCTGCGCCGCGGCTTCCTCCGGATCCTCTATCGCCCGAAGAGGTTGTGAGCTTCCCATCTGTGGTAGCGATCCGCAAGACCCGGTTACCGCTCTTCCGGCGTGATACCGTCCGTCATAGACGTGTCCGTTTGGGCCGTTCCGCTGACGTTGTGAACAGTCCCGAGCGAAGTGACCCTCATCGAAAGCACGCAGTCGACCGTATCTGGTCTACCGGTCTTCCGCGACTCGTTCCCCCGTCCTCCACGATGGCTTCCGTTCTGATCTTTCTTCTTCTCACCGGATGCTAAGAACTTTCGCATCAGTCTCGTTAACTCACGGATATCGGTCTCTACTTCCGCGGGTCGTCCCGCTTCCACGACGGTCTCCACCTCGTTGATCGCGTCGACCTCATGAGCAACTCCTTTGAACTTAACTGGCGCCACGAACGGTTTCCGGGGCATCACCCTACTTCTGATTTCTACGTCGAAATCTTCCGCACACGCAGCAACGTCTCCTGCCGTCCTACATCTTTACCCCAGAATATAGATTATGTGCGCATCAGACGGCATCTCTTCCTTAAGTCGGGGCACCAGCCACTCACTAATTTGGCTGCTGCTTGCTTGTGGCATGGTCAATCTCGCCAATTTCTTCAGCTGTCTCACGTATTCCGGCCAAACATCCTCCGGTTGCTTTCTCCGGCTGGCCAGGGCTGCCTGGTTCCGGATCCGGTGCTGTTCCATTCCATACCGATCTTCTAACTTTCCCCTAAGTTTTGCCTCACTCTGCCGGCTCGCGGACTCAGACAGTATACCAGCGGCCGGTCTTCCCAATGCTGCAGCGAGCTGATCTGCCCTTGCATCCCTATCCCACTGATGGTACCGTTCGACCACGTCAAACATATTTAGAAACTCGTCCAACGGCTCTCCGCGTGCTCTCGCGAACGTTCCGACCCGTATCGGACATCGTGGTGGACGTGTAGCCACAACCGTACCTTGCCCTTGCCTCGTTAAGGTAGGTGGTCTCCTACTCCCCCTCTCTCGTTCATGGCGGTGGCGTCGCCGGCAGGGTCCGCTCTCAGACCTCCTACTCCTGACAGCAACGAGGCCAGCGCGCACCCGGGCAGCGAGCGTGATGCGCACCGGAGACACCGTAGAAAATGGGGACGTCATGAAATCGAAATATCACCAAGAGCACGGTGACGTGGACAACAGTTTGCACGACGTCGAAGAAAGTACAACGACAGCGGATGGTGGACAGCATGACGTCAGAGATCCCATCAAGCGTTCGATTCGGTTAGAATGCACCGTGTCGTTATCATTTTCATTACTGTAAAAAATATGGTGCATGATTGCGTAACAACACATTTCTAATCATCATTAATAATTGCTATTAAAGTCATCGGCTTAATCGCTATAAATTTATCGGGCTGCAATTTAATCATGGCCATACATACATTATATAATCATTATAAGTAGAGTAATACTAGTACTTTTATTCTGTTATCGTGTTACATTAATCGTAGTGATCGAGATATTTTGCGTTTTGTTCTAGGCGAGGGCTTCATCACAGAAGAATGGCGTACTCTTAACATATGGGCCGCACGCTAGCTGCATTAATACAACGACTATACGATACGTTCTATAACGTACCGATAAAGGAGCCACACTGGTCCAATGTTTACCATGAACAATAATGATTGCTGTTTTGCACGTTCGTCTCTTTTATTAAATCGCATGCTAACTAGAGGTGTCCCACTAGAGGAATCTAACTAGTGTAATTCTCCAGAATATATATAGGGACATTTTCTTTAAAAATACGAAATATTTGTGATGATGAAGCAGCAAGCGGTGTTGTACCGATGTCGTTTTTACGGCTTCTACATCTTACGAAGCTCTCTCTTTAACATGACCGAATATTATTACCAGCTTCACTAATGACAATATCGTGAGACGTGAATTGTTAGCTAAAAATTCTACACGTGCACGCGCATGCGTAATTAAGAGCACCTGACGTGTGTCGCTTTTGTTGTGTAACTAAACTCCTATTAAGCAATATTCTAATTAATATTTTATTCACTTTTTTTCTGGTCTACTCTACGCTCATGCTTGTGAGACGTGAGCGCTGCCGTGCTCGAAATATACGCTAGAAGAATGCACAATGGCACCCGCCCGCTATACAAGATGCATGTGCAGCAGAGATAATGAAGCTAGATTAAGATATAATATTGTACTAAAAAGAGTGTATGTATGTATATATATATATATATATAGAGAGAGAGAGAGAGAGAGAGACGGAGTGAGAAAGAGAAGCAGAGGAAACACCAAGGTCGCCATGGCGTGAAGGGCACAGAGGACCGAGAGGAGAGAGAAAAGAGACGAAGACGACGACAGCGAGAGCCAAGAGGAGTCCTTGTCGGTTGGCAGAGCGATGCTTCTGATGCTATGCATTCCTCGTAGTTGACATATAATGTCAGCGAATATCCTAGTCAATCGCAAATCACAAAGCTTGTGTAATTAAACAGTTTCTTTGGTTATACACCACCTCTTCGTCTCCTATACTTACATATATATTGCTGTCGTCAACCTCAGATCATGGATTCCCTGAGAAACGCACCTACGCACAGGAGTACCAAAACTATAGAGTATAAATCCTCGACTAAGCCGCATAAAGTTTTCGTCGAGACTGCCATGAAGACTGCCCTTTAGATACGGTTCTGAGTATATACGCAAATACAGGTCAGCGTCTGATATAGATATGTTATAGACTAATCTTCGCACTCCGAGCGCTCGCCGTTTGTTAATAAAATAGATTGGATACAGGAAGTAGTTTTACTCATAAGTTGTCTTATCGATCCTGGGTAGTTTTGCATTTCTCTCTAGTCAACGTTACGTTGGATTTAGCCACCACCGCCCAACATATTTTGCTGAAGGAGACGAATCGGTTAAATCGAACATATGAGAGTGTTAGGGAAGTAAGCATAACTTTCGTTAGAAATAGCTCACCTAAGAGTCTTGATGACAAATGTAACGCGGTCGTTATTTAACCTGTGAGAAATGTTACGAGACACTTAACTAGTATAACATACTACATTGTGTAATAACAAAGTTGAGTTATCTTAGCTTTGGCTATGTACTCTTGCTGATAAAACAATCTGTCGTTTACTTAATCAAAGTATCACCGTTACAAACATATTCAAATTTCAAATAAATCTTCGCGTTCATCCACACATATCTCTTCAGTCCAAACGTACGGTGTTCTCGTTGTTACGGTTTTAAATTGGCCTACCGTCACGAATTTCCTATTGTGCATATTTGTAAAAGTTTCCTCGTGAGCCCAATTTTTTTAACATTGAAAAGTAAGCTACTAACACGCGGACTAAATATATCCTCAAATTCTTACCGTGATAAGATAAACTAGTCTTGAAAATCAAAAAAACCTGGCACGATTTATATATTAATACGACATTAAAATGTTTGCTATGCGGGCTATATAATGAGTCACGCAGTGTTTGGCTCACATAGACGGCAATAGCAAAATAGGAACGTATAATGCGCTATTTAACCAGTAAAAACGTGCAACCAGAATCATTAACATTTTTTGGAAAAAGTTCAATATATGCTTTTTTTACGTGCTTGTTCAATCACTCTCTACTATTTCACGGACTAGCTCTCTACAGAAGAGAGAGAGAGGAGAGACGCAGAGAAGAGAGACGATGAAGCAGAGAGAGTAGAGCAGGCAAGAAAGTAGAGAGGCAGAGAGAGAGAGAGATGAGAGGAGAGAGAAAGAAGAGAAGAGAGAGGAAAGAGCGAGAGCGTAGAGAGAGAAAAGAGAGAAGGAAGAGAGAGAGAGGAAGAGAAGAGAGAGAGGAGGGAGAGATGAGGGAACGTCGCGATGACACACACACACACACCACACACACAACGCACAACACACACACAACCACACATCACAGAGCAGACACCACAGACAACACACACACACACACACACACACGAACGACACACACATAAAAATATATATATATATTTTTTTTTTACTTATTATATATTATATATAGAGAGAGAGAGAGAGAGAGAGAGAGAGAAAGAGAGAGAGAGAGAGAGAGAGAGAGAGAAAGAGAGAGAGAAAGAGAGATCTTCTCTCTCATTTTATCTACGTAATGCACTAGCTATTGTCAATATCTAGTAAGAATAATCATCTAAACTGTCGCTTAATTCTATTTAATTAAGTATGGAATAACTATAACGAATATCGCCGCAAGTAAATGTTTACGTACACAGTTTTAGCACATGTATACCTACTCCGTCTATTTTGAATAATGCCTAATTTTATTGCTGCCTTAATAATTATATCTTAGCATTATTGCGAAATTAATGCAACCTGCAGCGGTGTTTAGTGTTCAATGATCCAAACAACTAAACATTCGGCATTTTCGTTGGAAGTGCGTTTCTATTGTAAAATAAGCTCTAATTTATTACTCAATGTAGTTTTATACTACAAAATTCTACAAAACCAGTCGTGTTGTATTGCAACATAAATCCGTCGTAGTGAGTCCAATAGTGCCAGCATAAAACAATTCAAACATATAATAATAAGACGATCAAATTAACGGGTATCAATAAACATGTGCGAAAAACGTTATTTACTAAAATCTACTTAAACTACGTCAATATAATTTTAGCACATTCACCACGTTTGCACTCGCATTATAACTATTTTCTAATTATACTGCGAATTGTAATCCAGTCAAGCTTAGCATCAAATTCTACGTCGTACTGTAGCGCCGAAGATTTAATTGGAAAAACGGCTATATAAAGACCATTTCGCTGCGATCGTTCAAGAACATAACAAAGGCATAACTTTAGTATACAATCCTAGGCCTTAATGGGGGCCATAGAAGGGGCGTTCACGTCGCGGCCCCTGTCAGGTTTTACCACCTGCGAATCCTTCTACCACACTACACGACAACTCAAGCCAACATAAGCTTTCACTCAGACCCCAGGAATCCCTCCCGCCCGGAGCCAACGAGGTATGGCCGACGTGGTTGTGCCTAAATCGCCTCAGGACAGGTTTTGGTCGATGTAGGGCACTCATGCAGAAATGGGGATACACTGAAGATGGTCCACTCGAATGCGACTGCGGGGAGGACCAGACTATGGGACATCTCCTGAAATGCCCCTTATTGCCAGAGCCATGTAGCCCTGGAGACCTTGAGGCTTTCAACCACCGTGCCAAGTCCTGTGTGCTGCAGTGGCTGGGCCGAGTGTAGTGTAGTGACCCGAGAAGAAGAAGAAGTATACAATGGACGAGCATTGCACGCTCGATTTTACGCTCGCAACGCGGTGTGGGGACCACTCCGCCATGCTTCGCGTGGTAAAGAGGGCGGCCAAGTTTATCGCATATTATGAATTCACACTAGGAATACTTGGATACTACCTGTCCAAGTACTACCTGGAGACGGCTGTAGGAATAATATACAGGACCGTAGCTTGTGGGGGGGCAAGGGGGCAGCTGCCCCTATATTTTGGAGCAAAATTTAAAAAAAACTTAGCTAATAATCGTAAATAACCATAACGTGATTTTTGATGCCGTGACCACCCCTATACCACACTATGGACGTCGATCAAGAGCTGCGCCGGTCGCTCATCATTACACAGTTGAGTCATGAAATTTTGCCCCCTCGCCTAGGAATTTGCTCAACCTACGGCGCTGGGATAACACATTACTGCTCCAGTGGGTGGGGGGGGAGGTTCTGATGCATGACCGTTTCTGTGCGCTACAGTGCCATTTTTAAGAGATGCAATGGCAGTAGCAAAGAAGCGAANGTGTGTGTGTGTGTGTGTGTGTGTGTGTGTGTGTGTGGTGTGTGTGTGTGGCTGTCTCTCTCTCTTTTCTCTCTCTCTCTCTCTCTTACTCACTCCCACTCTCTCTTTCGTGTGCGATCTTTCCCTCTCTCTTTCTCTGCCTCTCTCTCTCTATGCGCATGCTATTGAGAAGCGGGTATTATAATTCTGTAATTAATATTAATATGTCCGAATGTAATGATTATATGCGTCGTCGCATTGCTCCTGCACGGGTAACACGTTCCTAAACGCACACCTGTTCTCATCTATCGCTTGTTCGAATCTATGTTGGTTGTTTGTTTTTTGTCGTTTGTTGTTGTCGTTTGTTGTTTATTGTTTGTTGTTTGTCGTTTGTGTTTGTTGTTGATTGTTGATTGTTTGTTGTTTTGTTGTTTGTCGTTTGTTGTTTTGTTGTTTTGTTGTATGTTGTTTGTCGTTTGTGATGGTCGTTTGTTGTTTGTCGTTTGTTGTTTGTTGTTTGTTGTTTGTTGTTTGTTGTTTGTTTGTTTGTCGTTTGTCGTTTGTTGTTTATTGTTGGTTGTTGTTGTTTGTCGTTTGTCGTTTGTTGATGGTCGTTTGTTGTTGTCGTTGTTGTTTCGTTGTGTAGCTCGCGCCCGTAGGGTGCGGCCGTAGATGCTGCTGTTTGATAATGACGTGCACTCACGCACACGCACGCATGCACGCACGCGCACGCACGCTCACGCACGCACACGTTATATGTATTATATACAGCCCAGTGGTGCTGTTCATTGATAATGGGGGTGATGTGCTGTGTCTCCTCACCCACGTGGCAGCAAGATGAACCTGTCACTCAGGGCTTCATAAACATCAAGCGGGTATCGTTGTTGTATCATTGTATGTTGCACCACAAATTGTCGTTCCTGCACAAATTGTCGTCGGCGACAATTTGTGGCAAAGTTTTGCCAAAACCTCACACACAAATTGTCGCCTCCTGCACAAATTGTCGTCGGCGACAATTTGTGCTGCTCTTGCCGTTCCATTTTTAATCTCACTGGCAACAATTTGTGCAGGCAAAATAAAACCTAACTCCACAAATTGTAGCCGCTTGCACAAATTGTCGTCAGTCGCTGTCTTCAAGCTACAGAAGATAATGACGATTACAAAGATGATGATGATAATGATGATGATAATGATGATGATAATAATCAGTGTTGGGGACTCGATGCCGGCCTCTGCGTCCATACACGCACGCACGAGAAAGAGAATAGTGAAGGTGTGTGTGTGAATGAGTGTGTGAAATAGAGAATGTGTTGTGTGTGTGTGTGTGTGTGTGTGGTGTGTGCGCGTGTGTGCGCGCGTGCGTGTGCGTGTGCGTTTGCGTGTGTGTATATATTGTTCTCAGGACTGGCTTAGATAGCAACTAATGATGCACAATTAAATTCAAATTCAAATTCAAATAAAATTTATTGCGCAAATATCACTCCGATACATTGGCAAAAATAATTAATTAATGTACTAATTAGTAATTACTATAATATAATATAATATAACACACACACACACACACACACACACACACACACACACACACACACACACACACACACACGCACACACGCACACACGCACACACGCACACACGCACACACGCACACGCACACGCCACACGCACACACACCACACACCACACACGGCGTACACTCACGCACGCACACGCACACACATATATATATTATTATATAATATATAATATATATATATATATATATATATATATATATATATATATATATATATACAACACAAGAATACAATACAAAGAGTGTCCATATAATATACATATAATACGTGGTGTAATGTTAGATCAGAATAAACTTAATCTAATTGTACACTCACACTATATAGTTTTTCTATCATGTGTTATAACTCGGTGGTCTCGAGAAAGTATTTGTCTAACAGCGCATGCTCTGATTTTTTTTAGAAATTAGACCGAATCACGTCAAGCGTCAATGGGCCTAGCAGTTTTCTAGGAAAGGCGTCACTTGTAATAGACATTGTACGGACACTCGCACGCGCAACAGAGCTTATTTCCACTGTCCATGACGTTGATGAGCATCATCGGGATTAACCTCAACGTCACTCGGATAATCGGATTAATAAGTCAAAATTTCAGGTTTAATAATAACAACTTATAATAATATATAATAATAATAATAATATATAAATTATAATTCATTCCTGCTCGTAAACGCACCCTACGAGCCTAATTCCACGCTTACGCACACGCGCATTACGTCGTACTTACAAATAACAAGAGTCCAATCTAATTTGAGTGCTATAATATTTGGTAGGCGCATAATTTAATTCGGAGAAAGCATAAAAGTTTTTAGGTCTAGTTATGGAGGGTCTATGATCGGCAATGCGACCTTTGTAGTGGAATCCTGTACGATTCTGCAAGTATTATATAATGATTCCTAAAACGAAGTGTCTAGACAGTCTGCAGCCCGATCTACGCGCGAAGCGCGAACAGCACCACCTGTGGTGCCATTTAGAACGAATGCGCTGCTCTGTCAATATCACTATCATGGTTATGTAAAATCGGGGTGTTATCGGTCAATTCAGGAGTTGTGGCGCTTGCACAAATTTTTTCGATTATGGACGTAGGCGAGAATAACTCCCAATGGTCGTAATTGGAGGTTTTTTTGGTTGGGCGCGTTAGTTGTTTTTGGTATAAAATTGATTTTGAATGTCTTTAATTACACGCCGTGAATTTATTCTGGTACTATCGCTACCCATAGATGGGGCGACGAGTCTCTCTTCGAGGGATGTTCGAGACAATTTGCCACAGAAAGAATGGCAATTAGGCTTAGACTGCCCGCCGTGGAGAGTTTGTAACGCTCGAGTTACTATAAGTTTAGTGTAGCGAGAGATACTTGGCGTAATGAACGTCCGTGCCAGTCAATTGGACACGGAAGTCTGAATCGTGACGTCGCGTTTTTATTATCGTAGCGATCTTCCTTCTCCTTATGAACCTGTTCACCCCGCGCTCGCATCTCCTCTCAGACTCTAGCCCGTTTTGCCGTTTTTGCATATTACCAGCCACTGGCAGGAACGTACAGCACACACTGATCATCAGTTCGTTTACACTGAGCCACTAGCGGCACTAGAGACCGTGTACAAGATGGCGTTGCGCAAAAGATGCGTTGTTACCGACGCCGCACTACTAAGTTTACAGCATACTAACACACACACACACACACACACACGCGCGCGCGCGCACGCGCTCACACACGCACGCACGCACACAAGCACGCACACAAGCACGCACACACGCACGGCGTGACGTTCGTCCTCCTGACGTCGTGCTTTCGATATAGCGTTAATGAGTAAGCCGGGCGAAGTGTAAAACACCTTTTGTGGTGATGCTACCAGTTGGCATCAAGAGAGAAAGGGAGAGAGCGATAGAGAGAGAGCGAGAGAGAAATAGAAAGAGAAAGCGAGAGAAAGAGAGTGAGAGAGAGCGAGAGAAAGAGAGACGTAAACTTAATGACGTGAAACTGATATACCAGTAAATAATGAAAGCGCCTTCTATTCGTTCTATTTGTGTTAAACGCAGCGTTACTAGTACTGCTGGAAGAATTCACACCTCTAAATCTATCAATGCTTCTGCTCATCTCTATTTCTCTCTCAAAAAAAGACACCGCATACTACTTTTATCATATTTTCTATATCTGCACGGGTGTTTTCTATCTCTATCTCTCTCTCTCTCGCTCTCTCTCTCTCTCTCTCT
>NW_014579155.1:0-4560 GCF_000485595.1 Priapulus caudatus
CTCTCTCTCTCTCTCCTCTCTCTCTCTCTCCTTTCTCTCTCTCTCCTCTTTCTTTCTCTCTCTCTCTCTCTCCTCTCTCTCTCTCTCTCTCTCTCTCTCTCTCTCTCCGCTTCTCTCTCGTCTCTCTCTGCTCTCTCCCTCTCCTCTCTCTTTCTCTCTCCTCCTCCTCTCTCTTCTCTCTCTCTTCTCTCTCTCCTCTCTCTCTCTCTCTCTGCTCCTCTCTCTCCCTCTCCTCTCTCTCTCTATTCTCTCTCTCTCTCTTCTCTCGCTCTCCTCTCTCTCTCTCTACTCCTCTCTCTGTATGTATGTATGTATGTCTGTGTGTGTGTGGCTGTACATAATTGTCGATCATGACAGGTTGAGTACTGTAATGTATGACTCTAATGTCATGGCAATGGTTATGTGTATCTATTTAAATAAGTTTATTTTGTCATTCTTAAACAAAAATTCCTTCCCCCCCCACTCTCGCCAGAAATTTGCAAAAGCTATGCGACCGGCGAAACGCTGATGTGAAATCGAATAAAAATATTTACTGCTCTAGCAAGGCCATAAACAAAATAGCGTGTGGCTTACGTTTCACCCCGACCCTATTTATTCCCAGCGACGCCTAAACATGTATTGTCAGATTTTCTTTACCAAAGTCAACAAAAAAAATTTAAACCCCCTTATTAAATAAAAATATGATTGGACAGTTCGCTGCCCTCAAAAGCACAATGCCACATCTTATCCCGACATGCGTTCGTAAATAAAATATTTCAAGAAAATAAAATGTTTTCCCTACCTACTTACCCTATTTTTTTCGGCATGTAACAGTAACCACACATATATTTTGTTTTGGCCTAATGGTGATTCACACTTGAGTGTGGAATCGAGACTGTATTACTGTAGTTACCAGTGTTGGCATTTATTGTAATACAGTAAAACTCACATAAGTCGTCATCGTCTAACTCGTCAATTCGCATAAGTCGTCATGGAAGTCAAAGTCCCGATTTTCTCTCGTAGTAAATCCATTGGAATAGCCCCGCCTAAGTCGTCATTCATAAGCCGTCATTATGTGCAAGTCGTCGCCCCCAGACAGGTGCCATGTAATACAAACAGCGGTAATCTCCCATCTGTAAGTCGTCATCAGAAATGCCGATGGCAATGCCTGTGTTGGCATTCATTGTATTATAGTGAGTGTAAATAACTAGTAGAGTAAAGTAAGTAAGTTAATAGGCAGCAGGGAAAAAAAAATTTTTTTTTCACAGGAGCTCTTTTTCAAAAGTCTGTGCCAAAAAATAGGGGCTCGTCAAAAATTCACAAATCTCGCAAAAAAATCTCGCATCGGCAGCTATTTTGAGCCTCACGGGAGCGATTTTGATAGTTTGAAGAGCGAATCGCTTATTGCTTCCGTGTATTTTTTTAGTAGCCCTGCGGTGAACTTGCAACGCACGGCTATAGTTACTAGAGCTCATAGGGTCTATGTCCCCAGGGTACTTGCCGGAACGTACCCTGGTTACTATTTAGCTGATATGGTTAGGGTTAGTGTTAGGGTTAGGGCTTTAGGGAGTAGCGTAGCGGACTCCCTAGACTCGCTTAATGGAGTAGGCGAGGTACGGTCCGCATATTAGATAGTAGTATTTAGTACCAGGGTACGTTCTGGCATACCGGACCGTACCAGGTACGTTCCGGCAGTACCCTGGGGACATAGACCCTCTCAGCGATACGAGACTAGGTGTGGCATGTTGCCTGTAGTGAGTGAGATCAGATTGGCTAGAGGCTGTGCAGGATAGAATTTTTAACTCGAGTTGAAACTAGACAGTCACCAGGTGGCGTAACCAGTCAGCATGGTAGCCCCGCATGTCGCCACGGAAAAAACATTTTGTCACCCGGGGACAAAAAACAGCAGAGTAGCCATTGCGTCATTATCATGTGATGAATGTTTTCGACGTTGCCGTGGCAACGGTAACCATGCTGTGCTTGTCTGTTTTCAGGTCGTCAAGACGATAGGACTGAGGGAGATCTGGTTTTTCGGTCTTCAGTACACAGATGGCAAGGGCTATGCTACCTGGCTGAAACTGAACAAGAAGGTGCGTGTTCAATAAAGTTACCTAGATAGATTTAATAAAAGGTGGTCCAATTACACTTGCTTTTTTGTATAAAAAAAAAACTAAAAAAACTTACAAGATGTTTCCTCTCTCTCTCTCTCTGTCTCTCTGTCTGTCTGTCTGTCTGTCTGTCTGTCTGTCTGTCTGTCCGTCTCTCTCTCTCTCTCTCTCTCTCTCTCGTCTCTCTCTCTCGCTCTCTCCTCTCGCTCTCTCTCTGCTTCGCTCGTCTCTCTCTCTCTCTCTCTCTCTCTTCCTCCTCTCGGCATCCTCTTTCTCTCATCTCAGCGCTTCTCCTCACTCCTCTTCTCTCTTCTCTCTCTCTCTCTCTACTCTCTCTCTCCTCTCTCTCTGTCTTTCTCTCTTCTTGTCCTCTCCTCGTGTGTGTCTCTCCTCTCTTCGTCTCTCTTCGTCTCTCGCTCTCTCTCTCCTCTCTCTCTCCTCTCTCTCTCTCTTCCTCTTTCTCTCTCTCTCTCTTTCTCTTCTCTACTGCTCTCTCTACTCTCTCTCTCTCTCTCAGTCTCTCTCTCTCTCTCTCTCTCGCTCTCTCTCTCTCTCTCTCCTCTCTCTCTCTTTCTCTCTCTCTCTCTCTCTCTCGACTCTTCTCTCTCATCTCTCTCTCTCTCGTCTCTCTCTCTCTCTCTCTCTTCTCTCTCTCGCCTCTCTATCTCTCTCTCTCTCTCTCTTCGCTCTCTCTCTCTCTCTCTCTCTCTCTCTCTGTATGTATGGACTGTATGTCTGTGTGTAGTGATCAAATGTTGGCCGGCTGTACATTAATTTGTGATCATTACAGCGTAGTACTGTAATGTATCTTCAATGTCAATGGCAATGTTATGATTGTAAATCTATAAATAAGTTATTTTGTATTCTATACAAAAATCAAATTCATGTTCACTCGATGTTTTCATCAGCATCTCATTCTTCATTTCGACGAATTGAAATGCTTATGCGAGTCGGTGCCGAACACAGTGAGTGAATCGCAATAAAAATTATCTGTCTAGCCCTAACAGCGCCCTAACAAAATATAGGTGTGGTTACCGCGGTTCCGGACCGACCACATATTTAATTCCCAGCGACCTAAACATTTATTGTCAATTTTTCATTAAAAAGTCCAAAAAAAAAATTGAAAGCATTTCTTATTAAAGTAAAAATCTGAATTCCGACAGTTCTGCTTCAAACAGGCCACAATGCACATCTTCGAAATGTTCGTAAATAATTTTCAAGAAAATAAAATGTTTCTCCCTACCTTCGCTCATCCAGAGGCGGCCTATATAGTTCTAGAGCTAAGCACGAGGATGCGGGCAGGGCTGATGAATCAACAAGGTTTTTCAGATGAAGTGTTACACGCTGAAACAGCTTTCCACCGCTCCACCCCTCCAAGCTTTCCACCGCTCTACCCCTCCTAGCTTTCTTACTCTCCTTCTTCATGCTGCGCCCGCGCGTGCACCTTCTAGCTCGGATGGTGTCAAATCCAGTTTAAGGATTAGAGACAGCGACCTTCTTTAACGGCCTAGTTGACAGCGAAACTTACTTAGCAGACAGACAGACAGACAGACAGACAGGCCTCGTATGCACGTGTACGTGAAGGCTGCCGTAGAGGACGTGTGTAACTTATAAGTGGTCGTTCACCGCCACTAACCACTCGTGCTGTACGCGTAGACCAGTGCCAGCTGCCGGCAACGCGTGCGAGGGAGTCGCGTACGGTGCTGCCATCGTGTGGCGGGAATGGGAAACGGACGTTGGTCAAATGTTGTTTCTGTTCACGCGCGATAATGTGTTTGTCCCGACAGCATATGATGGTGTTAAGAGTAAATACAAACAAATTAAATATGACGAAAATGGGTGGAGTGATCGTGGGTGAGCACTATGACAGATTGGGTGGAGTAGAATGGTCATGGGTGTGGCTAGCTCTAGTACTATAGCCCGCGTACAGGTACCGCAGGGCTACAGGACATTCTATTTAGTATTACGAATTTACGAATGCTAAGGACCAACCCACTGACTGGCGCTGCTGCAGCGCCGCCAAAAATGGCCGTTTGAAGTTCGCAAATCGAATGTTCGTTCACAAGAAATACTGCAAGCATACCATTTCAACGATAGTTAGAGGTTAAATTTTAGCTGCGGATATAACTTAAGACATGTTCACTTCGGATAAGAGGCATTAATTGCCTATCACAGACGTTTTATAGCCGCAAGTAACCATTATTAAGTTGGTCCCGAGCATCCGTAATAGAAGATCCTATACAGGGCTTGAAACTAACCTAAAATGTTCACTAGCCAGCAGGGCTAGTGACCTGTAAAATTTACTAGCCCTTAAAAATATCTACCAGCCCTTACTTTTCTGAAGTGCGGCGCTGAAGCTATGCGGTGTGCACATTTTTGCCATTTGCGGGGGGGGGGAGTGAGGTGGGTGGATCTGGGTTTTGATTTTAGACGCTCTTATGAAGCCTGCTAAAATTGAATGACGAAAATTGAG
>NW_014579155.1:8850-13175 GCF_000485595.1 Priapulus caudatus
CGAGAGAGCGAGAGAGCGAGAGCGAGAGAGCGAGAGAGCGAGAGCGAGAGAGCGAGAGAGCGAGAGAGAGAGAGATAAGGGAGGAGAGAAAGAGATAAGGGGAGAGATAGTACTCCTCGGGGTGAGGGAGTGACAGAGAAAAGATAAAGGGAGGAGTGAGAGAGAGAGGCAGGCAGGTTCGCCATCTCCATCGCTGTCACATCATCTCAACATACACCCGACAACAGCGCCAAAGTTTCCCACCACCGCCCGTAGGTGGCGCTAACCGTCCCCTCTCTCTCGCGCGCGCGTCTGCGCCTTGCAGAGGTCGTACTACCTGCAAGTGAAGGACGCGCTGCTCAACGACGAGGTATACTGCCCGCCGGAGACGTCCGTGCTGCTCTCCTCGTACGCCGTGCAGGCCAAGTACGGTGACTACAACAAGGAGGTGCACGACGCGGGCTTCCTCTCCGGTGACAAGCTGCTTCCACAGCGGTACGTCTTCATCGTCGTTGTCATCGTCATCGTCATAGTCATCGTGTCATAGTCATCGTCTTTATTAACCGTCATCGTCTTTTTCATAGTTGTATTTATTAACTGTCATCGTCATCTTTATTAATCGTCATCGTCATTGTCATTGTCATCTTTATTAATCGTCATTGTCATTGTCATCTTTATTAATTGTCATTGTCGTTTTCGTCTTTATTAATCGTGAATGTCATTGTCATAGTCATTGTTATCGATTGTCATTGTCATAGTCATTGTCATCTGTATTAATCGTCATCGTCATTGTCACCGAGGTTGTCGTCGTCGTCATTAGTATCATCGTCATGGTCGTTGTTGGGCATTTACAGTTGTAGCAGCATTATCAGCATCATCACCATCATCATCCTTATCTTTAGCATCATCATCATCAGCATCATATATTTATTATTGCAAGAATAATAATAAGAAAGAAAAAAGAAGAAGAAGAAGAAGAAAAAGATGAGGGATGCAAATCAGTATGAGAGCGTTGCCTCGTGCCGACTAGCCGTCGCCATGGTTACGATGTGCATCTTCTGTTGCAGGGTATTTGACCAGCACAAGTTGTCACGGGAACAGTGGGAGGAGAGGATCACTAACTGGTACATCGAGCACAAGGGCATGCCCAGGTGAGCGGGTTGACCAGAATTCGTCCTACGCCTATCAAAAAACCGGGAGAGTCCCGGAATATTAAAACTAACTTTTCCGGGTCTGAAAGGTCCTGGAATATTGGTACTAGTCTTGGAAAATAAGCTATGGTTCCTGACAAATAGGCTATTATTGTGTTATGACCTAGAAGGTCCTTGAAATTGTCAAAAGTAGTTCTGGAATATTGGTACTAGACTTTGAAAATAGACTATGGTCCTGGAAAGTCCTGAGAAAGAGGCTATTATTGTGTTTTGTGTGAGAAACTGCTTGAAATTGAGCTTGTGTCTATCTGATCTCTCAATCATCTGATAAGCAATCAAATTTGCCTCATGCAAAAATATGTTCACTAATTCTTGATTGGACGATACGAGCGACAAATATTTAATTCCGCTAAACTCACGCAGCCATGTGAAATGGACCTTTTTTGTCATTGTCATGGAAGTTCCCGGACACAACTGTTTTCCTTTATATGTAGGAAACCTGATTCTAATTTAACTTATTATTAACTAGCATAACCTTAAATTATAAGCTTACTTGTAAGTAACCAATATAGCATAGTATTATAAACTTGCTAATAACATAACTAACTGGCATTACCTAATCTTATAAGCTAAAACGTACAACTAACTTATATAACCTAGTATTATAAATATAAGCTACCTTAACTGACGCGCTAACTTTAACTGATCACCATAACTGACTATATAACAATAAATATATTTATCTGCTTGCAGGGAGGATGCCATGATGGAATACTTGAAGATCGCTCAAGATCTTGAGATGTATGGAGTCAATTACTTTGACATTAAGAACAAGAAAGGCACTGAGCTCTACCTGGGAGTCGACGCGCTCGGATTAAATATCTACGAGAAAGACGACAAGTACGTGCCTATCTTTCCCTCTCTCTCTATATATATATATATCTTGTTCTCCCTCTCTCTCTCTATCTTTTTCTCGCTCTCTCTCTCTATCTCTCTCTCTCTCTCTCTCTCTCTCTCTATCTTTTTCTCGCTCTCTCTCTCTTTCTCTTTCTCTCTCTCTGTCTCTCTTTCTCTCTCTTTCTCTCTCTCTCTTTCTCTCTCTCTCTTTCTTTCTTTCTCTCTCTCTCTCTCCACATTCTCTATCATTTCTCTCTCTCTCGTCTCTCCCTTTCACCCTTCTCCCTCTTTACTTTCAGTTAGAATGCGTGTGTGCGAGTGTGCGTGCATGTGTGCATGTGTATTCGTGGATCTGTGTGCCTTCATTTCTATGACCCGCTCTGTTTCTGTTTTGTTTTCACTTTCTTTCTTTCTCCCCTCTCTTTGAATTAAATTGACTACGTCACGAATTTTCTATGGTGATATTTGTAAAAGAAATTGTTTCCTTTTTTTTACATTAAAAGTAAGTACTAACGGGACTAAACAAATCGTCAAATTCTTACCTGATAAGATTGTTTCTCAACTAGTTAAAAATCCAAAAAACCTGGACGATTTGATATTATGATCCTGACATTAATTGCTTGCTATGGGCTATGTATGAGTCACGAGTGTATGTTTACATCGAACAATATAGTAAAACAGGAAGTATAATGCAGCAATTTAACCATAAAAGGTGAACGGAATTACTTACATTTTGTGAAAAAGTGGAAATATTTTTTTTAGTTTTATTATTTACTGTGACGTAATCGCTTAAAATACGCAATAGAGAGGCGGGCAAGGTTAAATACGTGGCCGGTGTGTCGATGGGAAGATGATGGAGGTGAAATAGATGGGAAACATCCGGGCCTGTAAACGGCCTGACGTAATCACTTTAAATCTCCTCGGGAGCATCAGCTCATCCTGTCTCCTCTTCTTCAGGATGAATCCCAAGATTGGCTTCCCCTGGAGTGAGATCAGGAACATCTCTTTTCACGACAAGAAATTCTGCATCAAACCCATTGACAAGAAAGCACCCGTACGTATGATTGAGATGATACAATAATAATAGTAATAAGAAGAATTTTAATGACAATAATATAGATTATATTTCATGTAGAAAAAATTCCGTCAAAATCCGTGATATTTTTGAGATATCCTGTTGACAGACAAACAAACCAACAAACAAACAAACAAACAGGGGCGAAAACATAACCTCCTTGGCGGAGGTAATAATAGCTTCCTCTGGCTCCTCCTCGTCACATCAATAATTGGCTTCCTCTGTCTCCTCTCTCGGTGCAGGACTTCATCTTCTACGCGCCGCGTCTGCGTGTAAACAAGAGAATCCTCGCGCTGTGCATGGGCAACCACGAACTGTACCTACGCAGACGCAAGCCTGACACCATCGAGGTGCAGCAGATGAAGGCACAGGCAAAGGAGGAGAGATCCGCCAAGGAGCAGGAGAGGTAGGAGCAGTGGAGGAGGAGGGGAAGAGGTGATAGGGAGGAGAGGTGGTAGATGTACGAAGGAAGAGAGGAGATAGGTACAGCAAAGGAGCAGAGGTCTGCCAAGGAGCAGGAGAGGTAGGTGCAGTAGAGGAGGAGGGGAAGAACGGAAGGAAGGGTGGTAGATGTACGAAGGAGGAGAGGAGATAGGTACAGCAAAGGAGCAGAGGTATGCCAAGGAGCAGGAGAGGTAGGAGCAGTAGATGAGGAGGGGAAGGGAGGAGGGGTGGTAGATGAAGGCACAGGCAAAGGAGGAGAGGTCTGCCAAGGAGCAGGAGAGGTAGGTGCAGTAGAGGAGGAGGGAAAGAATGGAAGGGAGGCGGGTGGGTATGGAAGAGGAAGGAAGGAAGGAGGAGGAGAGGTAGGTGCAGTAGAGGAGGAGGGGTGGTATATGAACGAAGGAGGGAAGGAGGAGGAGAGATAGGTGCAGTAGAAGAGGAGGGGAAGAAAGGAAGGGAGGAGGGGTGGTATATGAACGAAGGAGGAGGAGAGATAGGTGCAGTAGAAGAGGAGGGGAAGAAAGGAAGGGAGGAGGGGTGGTATATGAACGAAGGAGGAGAGGAGATAGGTACAGCAAAGGAGCAGAGGTCTGCCAAGGAGCAGGAGAGGTAGGTGCAGTAGAGGAGGAGGGGAAGAACGGAAGGAAGGGTGGTAGATGTACGAAGGAGGAGAGGAGATAGGTACAGCAAAGGAGCAGAGGTATGCCAAGGAGCAGGAGAGGTAGGTGCAGTAGAGGAGGAGGGGAAGAACGGAAGGAAGGGTGGTAGATGTACGAAGG
>NW_014579155.1:13185-13973 GCF_000485595.1 Priapulus caudatus
AGGAGGGGAAGAAAGGAAGGGAGGAGGGGTGGTATATGAACGAAGGAGGAGAGGAGATAGGTGCAGTAGAGGAGGAGGGGAAGAAAGGAAGGGAGGAGGGGTGGTATATGAACGAAGGAGGAGAGGAGATAGGTGCAGTAGAGGAGGAGGGGAAGAAAGGAAGGGAGGAGGGGTGGTATATGAACGAAGGAGGAGGAGAGATAGGTGCAGTAGAGGAGGAGGGGAAGAAAGGAAGGGAGGAGGGGTGATATATGAACGAAGGAGGGAAGGAAGGAGGAGGAGAGATAGTTGCACTAGAGGAGGAGGGGAAGAAAGGAAGGGGGGAGGGATGCACTTATGGAGGGGTTGTAACAGAAGAGTATAGATTTTGCAGTTGAGGATAAAATGACCACTGTGAGTTATTCCAGTGCAAACCTTCGGTCGTGTGACGCGTCGCCGTGGTGAGCGTTGCCGTGGTGACGCATTGCCGTGGTGACGTGTTGCCGTGGTGAGCGTTGCCGTGGTGACGCGTTGCTGCGGTGAGCGTCGCCGCGGTGAGCGTCGCCGCGGTGAGCGTCGCCGCAGCGACTGACTCTGTGTGTGTGTTTGATTTGTGAGCAGAAGCCGGTTGAACGTGGAGAGGCAGGCGAGGGAGAAGGCGGAGAAGGAGAAGGAGGAGCTGCAGCAGAAGCTTGCCGTGCTGGAGCTCGAGTTCAAGAGACTGCAGGACTGTGAGTATGGAAGTGGCAGGGAGAGCTGGCGTGAGCGCAGAACACACACACGCACACACACATACGCACGCACACACA
>NW_014579155.1:15029-15746 GCF_000485595.1 Priapulus caudatus
CTAACCACCTCTCTCTCTCTCTCTATCGTTGTGTAGATGCGTGAGGCGGAGGAGTATCAGGAGGCGGTGCATCGTAAGGAAGCTGAGATGCAGCAGCAGGCCGCGGAGCGCGCGCGTCTCTCCCCCTCTCCCCCTCTCCCCCTCTCTCTCGTCTAACCACCCCTCTCTCTCTCTCTATCGTTGTGTAGATGCGTGAGGCGGAGGAGTATCAGGAGGCGGTGCATCGTAAGGAAGCTGAGATGCAGCAGCAAGCCGCGGAGCGCGCGCGTCTCTCCGAGGAGCTCGCGGAAGCTAAGAGGAGACAGGAGGAGGCATCCGCGGAGCTGATCAAGCTGTCGCAGCAGCCGCGCGAACTGTTCTACGCCGAGAACGACGAAGAGGAAGACCATCCCAACGGCAGCGCACGTACGTAATCGGGGGGAGGAGGCGGGGGAGAAGGGAGGAGGGCGAGGCAGGAAGGAGGCAGGGTGGGGTGGGTGACTTACGTTATCATTGCTGTGTTTGCAGGCATAGATATTGAGATGTGTGAATGCTGTAAAGAGATACGTTATCTTACGTTATCAATGCTGTGTTTGCAGGCATAGACATTGAGATGTGTGAATGCTGTAAAGAGATACGTTATCATTGCTGTGTTTGCAGGCATAGACATTGAGATGTGTGAATGCTGTAAAGAGATACGTTATCTTACGTTATCATTGTTGTGTTTGCAGGCATAGA
>NW_014579155.1:17806-21306 GCF_000485595.1 Priapulus caudatus
ATTTGAGATTTTTGGAACGTTGTGATGATTGGTTGGCAAATTGATAATCTAATACAGTTGACCCCCCCCCCCCGAGATACGAACGGCTCGACATACGAATTTTCGAGATACGAACGCCCTCCGTAATGTATTCGACAAACGAATAAAATTCAACGTACTTGCGCAGAACGCATCGTTCAGAGCTGCAAGTTTATCAGGCCAGGATTATTGGTCAGTTGGAACACATTGTCGCCATGCCAACCGACAATTCACTCTCGTCGTCTGCATTACAGGCAAGGAAACACCAAGAGGAGGGTGGACCAATTCGAGATGTTGTAATCGCCATGGCGACCGCACGACCAACCGACCGATCGATGGAGAGACAGCGCAGCAGCAGCAGCAGCGACGCACGCACGAGAGAGAGAGAGAAAGGATGGACGTCGCGGCAGAACTGGCCGTCGCCGAGAACAATCGGACCCGGCACGCAGGATGATGGGCCGAACTTCATAGCACGCAGCCTTCATACGCGGACTTCGCACGCGCAGCCAGAAACCATCGCGGCTGAGAAAGGGGGAGATGGCAGGGGGGTGGGCAGCGTGTTTGCAAGCTGGGGTGGTGGGGAGAGGTTGGAGGGGGTGTGTAGGGGGGGCGCAGGGGTAGCCTCACGCCATTTAAAATTCGGTAATCTCGTTACGCTCCGTGTAATCCTTGGGCCAAATCTTTTTTCTGTCTTTATTAAATAACCCTACCCTGTTTTCTATCCCGGGGTGGGGCCTGCGGTGCGGGGTCCGGCGGAAACCAGGCGGTCGTGCCGCTCTCGCCAGGGTTGCAGCCACGGCGGCACCATGTCGCTGGGTGTTGTAGGAGAAAGGAATCTCTGGAGGATTATTATCTCTGATTATTTCGCAGTTACTCACAGAGCTTGTTACGCGTGCAGCGGGAACACGCCCGTACGCGGGGCGCGTAGGTGCGCCGTCAGGTAAATAAATACGGCGGGAGCGATGAAGCGTCGCTCTCAAAACCTCCGAAATCGCCTCGTGAGCCAAAATAGGCTCCCGTAAAAATCTGCAATATCTTTTCGCCCAACAGATGAAAAAGAGCCAGTGTAAAAAAAAATAATTTTTCCCACTGCTGCGGTATGGCGGGCGGCTCTACTATAGATAGAGGGGGCCCTGGCGTGCGTGTTAGTGTGCGGGCGGGCTTACTAGGTAGGAGTAAGATGGGGTGAGCCAGAGATGCCAACCACTACGATTTATCCGTATTTTATAAGAATTTCTATTCCTTTTGCACCACTACGACCAGTTTGTATCAAACTACGAATTTCACTGTGATCGAATATCTTTTTTTTTGTGTCAATTATTGTTATTTTTTGTCAATTTATTGTCATTTTTGAGTCAGAATGCAGAATGCAAGAAATTGCATCTCAGAATCAAAAAAAATTTCGGGGGGCATGCCGGACCCCCTCCCCTCCCTCTAGCAAACTCGGGTCAGTACGTTACCCTCGAACTACTAATTTGATGGCCGGAAACTACAGATTGCTTCAAATATGTGTTGGCATCTCTGGTGAGCAGTGATTGGCTAGCGGTTTGGGACTAGCGATTGCTGCATCGCAGCCGCGTTCGGAAGACGGAGCGCGGAGAAAAATCAAGGCGAGTGCAAAAGCTGAATGAAATACTCTCAAGGCATGATTCGATGCTTTTTAGCACTGGCAGGTTGCAACTGCTGCTGCTGCTACAGCTGCTGCTGCTGCTGCTGTTGTTGCTACTGCTGCTGCTGTTGTTGCTGCTGCTGTTGCTGCTGCTGTTGCTGCTGCTGTTGTTGTTGCTGCTGCTGCTGCTTGGTGAACGGGTCGGGCGTGCGCGCGTTGGCAACAGACAGCACCGTCGTTTCTTTATATAACACGATATTTTTTTATAAACTAGAATACGAGTAGCGGTTCTAATGTAATCTGTACGCAACAGCAGCGATGCACTCTTGTTTACGCAGTTGTGAACTGTAGGTGGCGCTGACTGAGAGACCGCTGGTGGGAGATGGAGACTTTATTGCACAGTTAGCCGTTGGCCTTCCATATCTATATATACATATATATGTGTGGGGAGAAATGCGTTCATAGAGTAATAGTGAGAGTGTTAACGCACGTGTTATGTGTCGAATACAGGTGTGTGTGCATCGTTTTGAGTTTCGCCTACATGCACTACATTAGTGTAACCAAAGGTGTAACGCTTTCTCTACAAGATTCGAGCGATGTGGGGGTTGGTGCGTTACAGATGATGTAGTAGTGCGTATACAAGGCCGTACGCAGGAAATTTTCTGTAAGGGGGCAAAGGTACTCCCCATGCCCCCTGTGCCCTAACGTTTCGCAATTTCACATTTCTTTATTTAAAGTGTAATGTTTCTTTGATGATTTAAGATAACCTTTTGTCACATTTCTATTTTATTTCTGAAAGCGTACAGTATTTGTCCCATTAAAAGGCATACTCTGAAAATCTCTAGGGGGGCAACTGCTACTGCTGCCCCCCTGCTGTGTACGGCCCTGTGCGTATGTACTAGGCTTCAGTGGTTTATAAGCGTACGAACGACGTCGTATCATTACGTACAGTCAAACCTGTGTCCACCTCTCCAGAAGGGCCATCTACAGCACTGCCACCTCTATAGAACAGCCACCAAAGCGCTGCCACCTCTGTAGAAGGGCCGCCTGTCTGTGTGCTTTTAGCGTTTCCCTTGAGTGGCAGATATACATTGAAACCACCTTTATAGGAGTGATCACCACCTGTCCATAAAGGCCACTAATGGTGTTTCGCTGTCGCGTACAGGTTTGATTGTGCATACGGCATTGATGTATGCTTGGATACGGGTGGCTAGTATGTCTGTCTGTGTATGCTTGTACGAATGGGGTTTATGCTCATGACTATGTTTCCTCGTAAAATGGTTTTCTGCCGTTATAGAACTGTACTCATACAAGTATGCTTTGGTGCGTGCATCTGTCAGTATGCGTGTACGTTTGTATGTGTGCATATACATATATATAGACGTGCAGCTATGCTCATGCTCACACAGGCCAACGTTCTCTCTATAATATGTTTAACCGGGTCCCATCGTGGGTGTGGAAGCATGCTGTTTCCACCCACAAACATTATCCACAAATGTGGTCCACTCGGTAATCGTCAGCTAGTACAAAAAATGTTTCATTGCGGAGGTTCCTGGTATTTTCCTCGTCCTTTCCTCGAGCTTTAATGTGCTTATCTTCCGAGAGATGGCGCCAGGTGCGCGTGGCGGGGCCGCCGTGGGGAGTACGTGGAATTTCAGCGTAACGATTTCTCTGTCCGCTCTCGCTCGCGCTGTCTCGGGCGTGCGCGCTCGAAACTGAAACGAGATTTTTTTCCCTGAATTGCGAGAGAAGCTGAAGCAGACTCTCCCTTGCTATCACCATCACCATCGTCGTCGTCGTCGTTGTAGTCGCCGTACGAAGGGGTCCACAAGAGATTTTATATCGTGGCCTGTATGATAAGGGACTGTCTTAT
>NW_014579155.1:23995-37996 GCF_000485595.1 Priapulus caudatus
ATTGTTCACCTCTACCTCTACCTCCTCCTCCACCATTTTCACCTCTACCTCCTCCTCCATCATTTTCACTTCTACCCCCTGCTCCACCATTTTCACCTCCACCTCCTCCTAGGCTCCTTCCCTACCATTGTCACATCCACCCCCTTCTCCACCATTTTCACATCCACATCCACCTCCACCCCCTCATCCACCATTTTCACCTCTACATCCACCTCCTCCACCATTGTCACCTCTACCTCCTCCTCCTCCACCATTGTCACCTCTACCTCCTCCTCCTCCACCATTGTCACCTCTACCTCCTCCTCCTCCTCCACCATTTTCACCTCTACCTCCTCCTCCACCATTTTTGACATCTACCTCTCTCTCTCTCTCTCACCTCTCTCTCTCTCTCTCTCTCTCTCTCTCTTCTCTCTCTTTTCCTCTCTTTTCCTGCCCCTTTCTCGCCCGCTCTTTCTGCTCCATATATATATATATATACCTGTATATATATTGGCCTGGGACTGGGAAATTTTCTGTGTATTAGTGTTGCTGCTGCTGCTGCTGACGCTGCATGCTGTGTCTCTGTCTCTTGTGTGTGTGCACTATACAGCACTATTATCTCGCACGGATAATTCGGCTGGAGAAGCGGGTCGGCTCTGTTGAATCGCTTCACTCGAACTCCTCAACCCGTTCATTTATAACCGACGAAATCGTAATCAGATATAATCATAGTCTTCCGTATAATAAAAAGGTAAAACCACCGTTTGAGGAAGTGAACTCCTTTCTTTGTTGTGTTTGATCTGGAATGTGCGTGTGTGCGTGCGTGGTAGTGTGTGATATATGAAGGCTCGGGCGTGGTAGATTGCGTGCATCAGTGCCAGTCGTCGTATTACAGTCGAAGTCCAAAAATCCGTATGCCAGAAATCCGGACCGCCCGAAAGAACCCGGACTTCTCGAAAAACTCAAACTTGTTTAAAATTATTTATTTGTATGGAATCACTTCTGATTTCATTTGTTTACTGTATTTTTCATTTACAATGTTCATTTTTAAACACGATTTCAAGCACTGCACGCTCTTTTGTAGTGGAAAATTTGGAGGTGACAACGGTGGTGGAGGAGGTGGATGTGAAAATGGTGATGAGGGGGGGTGGAGGCTGACAATGGTGGAGGAGGAGGTTAGAGGTGACTATATGATGGAGGAGGGGTGGATGTGAAAATGGTGGAAGGAGGTAGATGTCAAAATGGTGGAGGAGGAGGTAGAGGTGANTAAACATATATATAGATAATAAATATATATATATATAATATAAGTAAAGTCACACACAGATAAGAAAACCATGACATAAAAATATTCTATAATGTGCTATATCTTGACGTTGTATAATAATAGAGGTATAGTGTAGTATAATATAAAACCATTCGAGAGAGTAAGAGATAAGAATTGAATAGATATAGATATAAAAAATAGATTTAAGAATATAAATATAAGGTGTCTTATAATGGTCTAAATAGATGTGTTTGTATTGCGTGGTAACCACGCCTTTGAGGAATAAAGACACACTATTGAAAAACTAAATTTCTCATTTAAAGTATATGCGAGCCATCCAAATTATACCCCCCTTACACTTGCTTATAACTAATGTTAATTTGACAAGTCAGTACAATTGTAATAATGTGTAAAACCATGTTTATACTATAATATATTAATATATAATATTATAATCATAATTATATTAATATATTGATTATATTTTTAAAAAATTTTTTTAATTAATTATATGATATAAATTATATTAATATAATTAATTTATAAAAATTAGTATTATAATTATATATTACTATTAGTTATATGATATATATATTAGATACATAACATTTAAATATGTAGTCTGGATAATTCTGCTGCCAGCGACGTGCGCATATAGTACGAGCGCTAAAATGGCGCGTAAAAATGCGTGAATAAACTTCAAGCAACAAACCGTCAGAATTGTACCATGGTTTCAACTGCGAGCTTTAACGTAACAACCTTTATACTCACTAAAAACCACAACTCACGACAGCAAAAAAAAAAAAGTAAACAAAAGTTGTGCAGCTACACCACCCGTAATCCCTAGCAACAGACAGTGACACAGAGCCCGTGTCTCTCGCGCTCTCTCTCTCGTCTCTCTCTCTCTCCTCTACAAAACTCGGTCTCTCAAAAATTCCTCTTCCTCCGCTCTGATCTTCTCTCCGTCTGTCTCTCTCCTCTGCTATAAATCGTCTCTCTCTCTCTCTCTCGCTCTCTCTCTCTCTCTCTCCCTAACCCCCTCCTCCCCTCTCCTTCCCCCTACCTCTTCTCTCTCTCTTTCTCTCTGCTCTCTCTCTCTCCTCGCTACGCTCTCACCTCTCCATCTTCTCTCTCTTTTCTCTCCTCTCTCTCTATTTTTTTTTGCTGCTCTCTCTCTCATCTTCTATAACAAGAAGACCAAGAAAAAAAGACAAACCCCGGTGCCCCCGGACCGACAACAGGCTATATGATGGGCGTAAAAGATCTCAACAAAGAGCTCGTCGCTGCCTTGAACAAATTCTACGTTCAATAGAAGGGCCTGCTCATACGTAGGGTTGACGGGTTCTTAGCGAGTTGTCTTGAGTGTCAATGCGAAAAAGTGGTAGTAAACATCCCAACGGCTGTCAAGAGGGTGGGCAAAGAGGTAACATATCTGAAAGAGCTAAAACAATTAGAAGGGACTATTTCGTTCTGATAAAAAATCAACTATAATGTTCAAGGCCAGAACTAAGTGATGAAAAAAATGCTGGGGTGAGTGTAGGTGGTGGTGGTGTGATAGGGTGGTGGATGGGTGGGGTGAATGGAAATGGGTGGGATGGGTGGGGTGTGGACGGGGCAGGGTGGTACACAGCAGAGGGTGTAAGTGGGAGAGTGGTGGTGGGATAAAGGGTGAGTGGGTTGTGGGTGGTGGGGTGGGGTGAGGGTGGTGGACGGGGGGTGGGGTAGGAGTGTGTCAGGTGGATTGGTGACATCAACCATCCAACATAACCATAACCCGCAGTCCATCAAACATCCTCCACCACCCATTCCATCCATCATCCATCCATCCCAAATCCCACTCCATCTCATCATCCATCCATATCCATCGCATCAATACCATCCATGCCATCCAAAATACCATCCATCGCATCCATCCATACACATCGCTCGACATCCAAATCCAATCCAATCCAAAACCATCATTCCATCTCAGTGCCAAAAAACCATCCATCACCCAACGCATAAAACCATACCATAACACAAAATCCAAAATAACCATCAAACCAGTCCATCATCCATCCATCCCATCCATCCTAGCCATAGCCATGCCATATCCATCCATCCCATACCATACCATCGCATGCACATAACCACCCCATCATAGCCATCCATTCCATACCCACCAACACATCACATACCCATCCAAAATCCATAACATAAAGGACATCTCATCCATCCATCCATCATCCATCCAGACCACATCGCATCGCACGCATCCAAAACAACCAAATCCATCCACAAACCCATCAAACCCATACATCCATCCATAGAGCATCCCATCCATCCATCCATCCATCATCCATAACAACCATCCATAGCATCCAGCCATCCAGCACCATAGACGCATCCATCACGCATCCATCCATCCCCTCGCATCCATCCTACCACAAAATAAACAAAGAATGCCACCATCGAAAAGAACTCCATACAACATGCCAACTCCATGATACCATCGCATCCATCATCACATCCATCCATACCATCCAAAAAAATCCATCGCATGCCACATCACAAACCATATAAATACATAGATCACCCATTCCATCCATCCATCACTACCATCCACCCATCCATCCATCCATTCCAATCCATCAGTCACAGTGCCTATGCCATGCCATCCATGCCATCCATACATCCAATCCCATCAAAATCCACCACCATACCACCATCATCCATCATCATCCATCCATCCATCCCATCCATCCATCGCATCATCCATGCCTCCATCCCTGCGCATCCATCCCATCCATCCATGCCATCCATCCATGCAACCACCATAGCCATCCATCCATCCATAAACGACATGCCATCGCATCCAAATCCATCCCCATAATACAATACCATCCATACATCCATCATCCATCCCTCCAATCATCCCATCCACCCGCAATACCAATGAACCATGCAGCGCACTGCGCATCCCATGTGCACATGCCAAACCACATCGCAGTCGGCATGCCAGTGCCATCGCATCCATGGAAGCCCAGCGGTAGAGCCAACCATCCACACCACCATCCACCATCCCATGCGCATATCCGATGCCATCACATGCAGTCCATCAGTCCAGTCCACGGGCAGTCAACCAGGCCCATCAATCCATCCATCCATCCAGTTCTCGCAGCTGCGAGCCCTCTCTGACTGCTCTATCTCTCTCTTCTCTCGGCCCCTCTCTGTCTCTCACATCTGCTGCTCTCTCTGAATCAGTCTCGATCATCTCGTGTACTCGGTCTACTCTCTCTCCAGCCCCTGTTCGCTACTGCTCTCTCTCTCTCCACTCTCATCTCTCTGTGCCTCGCCTTCTAAAAAATCAACAAAACAATCTCTGCTCGCTCATCTGTCTACATCTCCTCTCTCTCTCTCACTTCGCCTCTCTCTCTCTCAATGCTCTCTTATATATATATATATATAGAGAGAGAGAGAGAGAGAGAGAGAAATATAGATAAATATACTAATACGCTATACTATTATCTACTCCTGATAATATTATATATGCATGAATGCATATACCCACAGGAAATCCATGTGCGACTGTTCATGCCCTCTTCCGGCCAGTTTAGGCGTTTATGCAAAAGAAACGCGGCGCGCGGACGGGCGAACGACGGCGGCACGATAGATGGTGTCTCCCTCTATCTTATTCACTCCCATGATACTGTGACGAGGGAGTCGAATACATTTTATTTGACTTTGGGCTGTTCGGGGACTCGAAGGATATATATATATACATATATATAATATAGTGTATATATATATATTATTGGTGTGCGTGCGTGCGTGCGGGCGTGTGCGTGCGTACGTGCGCGTGTGTGTACGTGCGGTGCATAAGTACCTGCGTGCGTGCGTGCGCGCGTGCGCGCGTGTGTGTATTATATATACGAGTTCACGCAAGTAAGCACACACGCTCACGCACGCACGAACGCACGGAAGCACGCACGCACACACGCACGCACGCACGTACC
Source organism: Priapulus caudatus (assembly GCF_000485595.1). Taxonomy (NCBI): domain Eukaryota; kingdom Metazoa; phylum Priapulida; class Priapulimorpha; order Priapulimorphida; family Priapulidae; genus Priapulus; species Priapulus caudatus. The sequence goes on from NW_014579155.1 coordinate 29,237, forward strand.
GCACGGACGCACTACAGCTCGAGTCCCATGCAATACATATAGAGCACGAGCGGCAACCAACCGGCCGTACCGCCGCTGAGCACTGCATATATCTCACTGTACGACAGGCGGGTGTGCGTTCATGAGCGCGTGTGCGCGTGTGCGCGTGCGTGCGTGTGCATATGTATATGCGTCTCGTATTTTCGCTCTCCCCTTCTCTCCTTTCTTTCTTTCTTGTTCGCTCTCTCTCCCAGGCACACCCACCTTGACGTCGTGGACGCACACATACACGCGTTCAGTGACTGTACAGAATGGAGTGCATGAGCTAGGATATATGTTGTCACCGTCATCGTTTCCCTAAACCCCCGTTTAAAAAATTCTTCCCGCCCCGTAGAACAGGCGACGACGTTATCACGTGACGGGATCGCCATGTCGTCCACGATCCGACGTCCGAGTCGAGTCCGAAACGCCGAAATGCGAGTGGATAATTTTCTCGACGGAATATTACGTCTCGGGTAATAATGACGCGCATTAGGCCTCTCTCGCTCTCTTCCCTATTTCTCTTTTTCGTACGAAATTCCGACAAAATCCGGTCGAGAATGGATGAATCCGGACTCGGACAGTCCGGCAGAATCGTCGGTGATGCGCCGGGGGCGGGAGACGATCCCGGAGAGGGCTACTCCGATCTACGGCGCATTTCGAACGCTTTGTCTCAATGAGTATACAGTCCCCGATGCGGCCACGAATTGCGCTGATTCTAGTTTTTCCGCGTCCTCCGTCGTTCCCACGCGCCGGATTTTTAACAGCGGCCGAACCGGCGTGAGAAGGCGGGAAATATGAAACTATTTCGGCGTTTCCAGGTGATTTCAACAGTCGCAGATGCGTAGGGGCGATCGAAACCTATTCGCAGAGGGGTCGGCAACAAATGGGCGACGTTCGAATTCCAAGGACGCGGGGGGTGGGTAGGTTGCTACGAGCGGGGGACGTCTGGGGGCTGTCACGGGGCGTAGGGAGGGTTCGTGACGGGGCGGGGGAGGCGACAGAGGCGCCGTAGATTTAGCGCGGGCAGGAACTTCGTGAGCCTAGCATAGACGTAGTTATCGGTTTTCATCATCATCACAACAAGCGCGCCTTCCGCGCCTAGCCTGTTTGCCTTGCCGTGCGCATATAAAAACGACATCTGCTGCTAGTCTCCCGGCAACCGCGCTGCACCGCACGTACAACAGTGCGAGCGGGTGCGCGCGGAGACTCATGAACTGAGAGACACTGAGCGAACTTTGGCGCATTCGTCTGCTCGGGGGGTGCGGTTTATAACGGGAACAGCCGCAGCAATATAGAATGTCCAATACCACATTTTCTTAACTGGGCCTCAACTTTTATTACAATACACGGACCACATAGCTTTAACGCAGTGTGGGAAAATTAAAATGATGCAGTTTCGACGTCTAGAACCCGGTTAAAATTGTGGATACAATTTTCCGCTGTCCTGAACCTGCCGGGTATCAACGCAATGGATTTTCTGTAGCTGACGTCAGTAGGCTCACCCCATGGCAAATTGGACTCGGCAATTTTCATACTGTAGATTTTGGAAATAAAATTTTACGCCTTCTCCGAGGGTTAACGTTAGTGGTGTGGTTACGGGGGAAGTGTGTAGCGCCAAATGCTTGCCGTTCGCGTTTTTAGCTTTTGCGTTAAAGCCGCTAGAAATCTGCACTTGGCTTGTTTTTCTTTCGTAATTGCGTCAGGGAGGTAAACGGATCGGCTAATTGAAAAACGGGAATTGTATAGAATGCCTATGACGCATCACACAGCGCTATTTGCCGCCTCCGCTCACTGGTCAAATGATTAAAAGTAGTCCCATCGCCCTGATGGCCAAGAAAACGCACGGAACCTATTTCCTTATGAGTTTTAAACCCGGAATAACTATTACATAGACAAGAGAAATAATAAAATCGTAGTTAGCCGACGAAGCGCGAGAATTTTCCTCCCGAAAATATTCCCGGCGCGGAGTGATTTATCGACAACGTTGCTAGTGCTTGTCTATAGAGCCGTGTAATGTATGGAAGTGAAGATAACAGTGTGGTGGTATAGGGAGTAGGGGACAGAGTTTCCTTACATTTGACTGCAAAAGGAAATTGCACATGTGTACATCTAGAGCGTAAGATCGTGCCACACGTGGAATGAATGCACGGCGTACCGTCCGGGAAGACGACGGACTACGGACGGGCAACAGACGACGTGCGAACACAGATTTCGGATGGCAAAAGGAGATTTCGCTTCGAACAAGGAGAGTAATGTGCGTTTCCAGCGTAAAGGCAATGAAAGAAAATCGACGACGTCCCTAAAAAAATCCCCCGATAGTGTGTACGCACCGTACGAGGGTTCCAACGGAGATACACACGGCGACGATAGTGTGCTAACTCGCAAGCCAAACGAGCTAAAGAGAAAACACAATGTGACAATGGAAACGGGAATGCAAGATGGAGGTGGCGCTGTACACATGAACAACATCGACCAAGGGAACTACAACCAGACGCAGAGGATGAATTCTGAGTATCCCCCGGACGGGGTAATGGGCGGACAGGAATACGGAAAGATGGGAGACGGAGGCATGAATCCTCCGTCGAGCGGAATTAATGCATACAACGGCGGGTACAGTAGACCATACTACGAGGGCAGCGGTATGGTCAACGACGCCGCAAACTCTCAAGCGAACAGCATGTACGGGCAGTACGGCCAGAGCCCTGTCGGCTACGGCAAGGGCATGCAAGCGTCCCGTGGCATGGGCGGCCCGATGGGCAGCTACGCGTCGCCCGGGCAGCCCCGCATGATGTCCGGCGCGGCGATAAGCCAGCAGGGCGGCCCGACCCCGACGCTCAACCAGCTTCTACAGTCGCCGAACCCGGCTACCCGCTACCAGAACTCCTACAACGACTACGGGGGCCGGCAGCTGGGGGCGCACGCGCAGGACAACGGCGGGATGGGGTACAACGGTCCGAGCGGCCCGGCGGGACCGAACCAGTGGAGCCAGCGCGGTCCCTACCCGCCGCAGGGACCCATGGGGAGGATGCATCCCTACCAGCAGGTACGGCATGCTTCGCGCGCTGTCGACGCCATGGCAACGAGCGAGGTCCGTCGGACGCGGACGTTGTGCGATGGTGGCTTCGGTTGAGGTCTATGATATGCGGATGATATGGTCGTCACTGCACCCCTGTCCCTAACCCTCACCCTAACCACATCTGTACCTCTAGCCCTATACGTAATCCTAAACTTAATCCTAACCCATCCATACCCCTAGTACTGTCCTTATTCGAAACCCAAAATCCTAACCTTAAGGATCCTAACCATACCCCTAATCGTTCGTTAATCCTAACCTTGATTCTATTAGTGACTGTGAGCCCTATCCATAAACCTGATCACATCATACCACTAACCCTAATCTTATCCCCCAACCCATAACCTCTAATCATAACCCTAATCTAATCTGAGACCAATTCTTGAAATCTTGGGTCCTCTAGGATCAGGCATTGTGATTGGCCGATGTGCACGGTGGCTGCAAGTCATAGAGGGAGCCACTGTCGCTTATGTGAATACCTGTCATTTGTACCGCTGTACTAGATGTAGAAATTGTGATTTGTTTATTAATAGCTTGTAAGGATGTAAGGGAGGAAAAATGTGTGAGTGAAAGGTGAAGTGGGAGGGGGCAGAGCGATAAACAAAGACTTACAAAGAGAGAGAGAGATATTATAGATTATGCTTTCATTCATACATGTGCGTAAAGTACCCACCCTCTACCCATTCTAAAACTATGGAAATGCAAAATAGAAGAGGTACACGTTGTAAACACCTTTCCAGAACAACCATCCTCATATATCTATGTATAGAAAACCCATAAAATAGAATCCCTTGATAAATAATTTTTTTCCCATCTGGAACCAATCTAGAACAAAGCACATAAGCAACAGCATCAGCACAATAACAGGTATATTCTCTCTTCTCTTTCTTTCTCTCTTCTCTCTCTCTCTTTCTCTCTCTCTCTCTCTTTCTATTCTCTCTCTCTCTCTCTCATCCTCTCCTTCTATCTCATCATCTCATCTTCTCTCTCTCTCTTCTCTCTCTCTCTCTCTCTCTCTCTCCTCTAATCTCTCTTCTCTCTCATCTCTTCTCTCCTCTCTCTTCTCTCTCTCTCTCTCTTCTCTCTCTCTCTCTCTCTTCTCTTCTCCTCTCTCTCCTCTCTTCTCTCTCTCTCTCTCTCATCTCTCTCTCTCTCTCTCTCTCTACCTCTCTCTCATCACTCCTCTTCTCTCTCATCTCTCATCTCTCTTCTCATCTCTCTCTCTCTCTCTCTCTCCTCTCTCTTCTTCTCTCTTCTCTCTCTCTCTCTCTCTCTCTCTTCTCTCTCTCTCTCTCTCTCTCTCTGCTCTCTCTCTCTCTCTCTCTCTCTATCTCTCTCTCTCTCTCACTCTCTCTCTCTCTCTCTCTCTCTTCTCTCTCTTTTCTCTCTTCTGCTCATTCTCTCTTTCTCATCTCTTCTCTCTGCGCGCTCTCTTCTCTCTCTCTTTTATATAATGTACCACTGATGTGGTGTGTACGTATGGTGTGTCACTGATGGGTGTAAGAAGCCCACAGCAGTTTCCCTTATCAAGGACAAAGTAGCAAAATCAACCGTAATTATTGAAGCGATGTTATATTTCAGCAACCTGGCACACGTACATGCGAAGATGACACGTCTTTTTCTCACCTTTCTCTCTTCTCTGTCTCTCTCTCCCTCTATCGTTCCCTGTTGGCTCGCTTTTCATGTCCTCTCACATTGTCTCTCGGTCTCCCCATCTCATTTTCTCCCCCTTGCTGTCTCTCCATATATATATATATATATATACATTTCTATAGTTGTCTCTCACCGATCTCTCCCTCTGTCTATTCTTTCCTATCTCCCTCTGACCTCCTCAATCTCGCTCTCTCCCTCTCTTGCTCGCTGTCAGATCCTCCCTCACATTCTGTCTCTCCCCATCTCACCCATCTCATTTTCGCCTCCATATACATCTCTATATTTGTCTATCACCGATCTATCGTTCTGTCTATTCTTTCCTATCTCCCTCTGACCCCCTCAATCTCCCTCTCTTGCTCGCTGTCAGATCCTCTCTCACATTCTGTCTCTCCCCATCTCACACATCTTATTTTCTCCTCCATATACATCTCTATATTTGTCTATCACCGATCTATCGTTCTGTCTATTCTTCCCTATCTCCATCTGACCCCCGCATTCTCTCTGTCGCTCGCTATGACGCTCCCGCGGTCAGCATCTGACGCTGCCGGTGTTTTTGCGTAGCTTAGCAACACCTCCCGCAGCCGCACGAGGTCAACATGTAGGAATTTAAATTTGGAGGCAAATGTCAGCGAGCCGGCAATGCAACACGTCTCGTGATTGGTCTGTTTACGGCATTAGCACACCGGCGAAGGAGGAGGAGGGAGGGGGAGAGACAGGGAGAGAGAGAGAGAGAGAGAGCGAGCGAGCGAGAGAGAGCGCACTGACAATCAATCCCCCAACGCAGGCCGCGCTACCCTGCTCGTCCGGGGGTTTTACCGAGCAGCAGTTACCCCGGTGCGCAGGCGCGCGCTGCGAGGTAGCGCCTGCTGCCGCGTGACTCACTGTGGCATTAGACTGTGCTGCCACTCCCTGGCGGCGGCGGACATTGCAGGGCGCCGGCAGCGGCAGCAGCAGCAGCGTGGAATAACCCGAACCTCCGCTGCTGCTGCTGCTGCTTGCTGCTTCACTGAACACGGGGCTTGTGTGTGTGCGTGTGGCGCGCAGGCAGGCAGGCAGGCAGGCGTACATGTATCAGCAGCAGTAGCGGCTTAGCCGGGCTGTACGTGTGTGGGTAGTCTATATGGCATTATGGCCTGCCTGCCATACTGTGGCATGGGGCTGTATATATATATATGTGTGTCCCGTAGTACAGTCAGTCGTACGTACCGTGTATGTACGTACGCGTGGAGAGCTTGTACCACACATTCGCGCATACGTCTCTCGCTCCTCTCTCTCTCCTCTCTCTCTCTCTCTCTCTCTCTCTCTCTCCTCTCTCTCTCTCTCTCTCTTCTCCTCTCTCTCTCTCTCTCTCTCTCTCTCTCTCTCTCTCTCTCTCTCTCTCTCTCTCTCTCTCTCTCTCTCTCTCTCTCTCTCTCTCTCTCTCTCTCTCTCTCTCTCTCTTCATATATGAATAAATATGTATATATAGTAATAGTCTGAGAGTATAAATATGAATGCCATACGTTACACTTACAGTCAATTGTCCATATCTTTGTCTACCACACAGTCGTACGTACGTGTGTTGGTGTCACAGTCAGGTCTGTCAACACTGTCACATATGTATGTGCATGCGTGCGTGTGTGAGGTAACTGTTTATGTATCGTAATATGTATGTGTGTGTGTGTGCGTGCGTATGTGTATGTGTGTGTGGTAACTGTTTATGTATCGTAACATGTACGTGTGTGCTCGTGCGTGCGTGCGTGCGCGTACGTATACATGTGTGATGTATGGACATACTGCAACTCATATGCTCAGTGTGTTATCGTACGTGCGCATTACACATATGTACTTATGATTATGATATAGTGCTATATGTGTGCAGGTAACAGGTGTATGGCATCGCATCTATATACACGCACTGTACGCATGTCTTACTTCAGCCAATATGTATTTACGTACAACAAACATTACAGCTGCTGATGCACTTGGCCATACACATAGATAAAAGCGAGAGTACATTGACATTTCAAATGCATCTGTGATGTCACTATATATTAGAGTGAGAGAGAGAGCAAACTATATTGAACTTAGCTCTAGTACTATAGCCCGCGTTCATTAACTGCCGCAGGGATATAGAACATTTTCAGCTGGATTTCGTAACTGCAACCTGTTACCACCTGTCCCCACGAAAAATGGATCGCAAAACGCAAAATGTTCGGGCTTTTTAACACTTATTTATCTACATGGATATCTCAGCTATCTTTTTGACCACTTTCCACAACGATACACCATGTATTTATCCATTTATTCCTAAAAGTGCTAGCTCTACTTGCAAATTCCGTTTGAAATGATGTGTGTACACGCGTGACGTCACCCGAAATGTAGCTGCATCATAGCTGCCACAGTGTAGCTGCCATGTGTTTTGCCTACATAACTCGCTATGATGCAGCTGCATTTCGGGTGACGTCACGCGTGTACACACATCATTTCAAACGGAATTTGCAAGTAGAGCTGGCACTTTTAGGAATAAATGGATAAATACATGGTGTAAAGTTGTGGAAAGTGTTCAAAAAGATAGCTGAGATGTCCATGTAGATAAATAAGTGTTAAAAAGCCTGATCATTTTGCGTTTTGCGATCCATTTTTCGTGGGGACAGGTGGTAACAGGTTGCAGTTACGAAATCTAGCTGAAAATGTTCTATAGCCCTGCGGCAGTTAATGAAAGCGGGCTATAGTACTAGAGCTATATTTCACTATGCTAACCAGCTAGCTAATTAATTATCCAAGAGTCTAACACTGGAAATGTCACGATAATGCACAATTGCACCAATTGCATAAAAATAAGTTGGATGAAAATACGTTTGCTGTATATTTAAGTGGTATTGTTCAAAAATGTTACTTTTACGTAATTCTTTATGTAGTACTTTAACGTCATCTGAGTCGAGCAAGATACAACACATGTAAAACAGTAAATGTAACAAAAAGACGGTGAAAATAGCTCTATTTATTTGAGTGCTCCGTGATTTTATGTGTAAGTGGAATGCTTGTATTACCAAGTAGTGAATGAATATTTTAATAAGTGTCTAGATTAGCATAACCCCATTGACCCATAAAACCACGTCGGCGGCTGTTAGTGTTAAGTGCATGTTAGAAAAACATTGGCTTTGGTTACGGCTTGTGTATCGGTTGTACACAGTAGATGAGGGTAGGTATACATGTAGGGTTTCTTCTGAGGGAAAATTAGACAAAGGAGGTAATGGCCAGTTTGGGAAAAAAATGGATTCAAATACAGGCTGTATTGATATACTTATAGGTATATAGATACAGGATATACTTATCAGTTACATACAGGAACATAAATTTTCATAACGGCGATGTTAAATTTGACAACGGCGGTGCGCCACTGTGCCTCCTCTATGTATAAGAAACCCTGGGTACCGTATGTAGTTGGTCATGGCAGGAAACTACTACTACTAGCAATTCTTCATCTGCTTTGCTATCCAAACTTTTAAGTATCAGCAAATATTTACTGCCAAAGTTTCTAGTCACCTGTTTGAAATTTTTTTATGGGCATATGTCAATATTGAGACCACGTGACAACGACCTTTGCAAATACGGCACTAAAAACAGTAGCGCCACCGTTATAGATAGAAAGATAGTCAGATAGTTATGGAGTACAATAGGTAGTTGTATTTTTATTTGCTAGATGCCAGGGCTGTATTTTTTTTAAAGATCTAGGAACATGATTTTTCGATGAAAGGTTTTGCGCCGCATGAAAACGCGTGTGACATTCTTGTGGGTTCGTTTCGGTGTGAGTAGTTTTTTGGTTAACAATATTACAAGTCTTGGTGAGCGTCTGCCAGACGTAGGTGACAAATTAGTCCAAAAAGGGGGAGAGGAGTGTTGAAGGAGGGAGAGAGAAATATAACGAGCAAGCGATAGAGGCGAGAGGGTAGGCTAATGAGGGAGGGAGGGGGAGAGAGAGAGAGAGAGAGAGAGAGAGAGAGAGAGAGAGAGACGAGAGAGAGAGAAGA
>NW_014579155.1:44828-47314 GCF_000485595.1 Priapulus caudatus
ACAAGTCTTGGTGAGCGTCTGCCAGACGGAGGTGACAAATTAGTCCAAAAAGGGGGAGAGGAGTGTTGAAGGAGGGAGAGAGAAATATAACGAGCAAGCGATAGAGGCGAGAGGGTAGGCTAATGAGGGAGGGAGGGGGAGAGAGAGAGAGAGAGAGAGAGAGAGAGAGAGAGAGAGCGAGAGAGCAAGATAATGATTGAACGAGGGAGAGAGAGGAGGATGGGTGGAAGATAATTAGTAAGTGAGAGAGAGAGAGATAGAGAGAGGGAGGGAGAGGGAGGGAGAGAGAGAGATAGAGAGAAGGGCAGGAAAGATAGCAAGTAATTGAAAGACGGTGAGGGTGAAGACGGGAGAGAGGAATGCAAGTGGGAGGGAGAGAGAGAGATAGAGAGAGGGGCAGGAAAGATAGCAAGTAATTGAAAGACGGTGAGGGTGAAGACGGGAGAGAGGAATGCAAGTGGGAGAGAGAGAGAGAGAGAGGCACTACGGGGAACAGATTTAATAATGGCGAACCCTGCTCTTTAAACGTCAATATTTGCATGCTATAGAGTATGAGCGGAGGCCAGCATACTTCAGGTGCGTGACAAGAAACCTTGCTATCTAATCTACAGGTGTTTAAGTCATAGACTGACACCACCTCCCAACAGTCGGTCAAAGTTCTGTTGCTGTGTCTCGGAAAGCCGGATCCTTTACCGCCGTGATAAAAAGCTTCAGTGTTTATTCGAATAAATTCTAGCAAGAATTCATTTTACCTCTAAAAGTCTAATACTTCACCCATATATATGTATACATAGTGACAGTGGCTTTGTTTCGTATATATGGTGGCCGAGATGGGCAGCAAGTGTTTAGAGTTATATTTACTGACATTTTCCATTTAATCCCCAACCCTTACTAATACAGTAATCATAATTCTAATCTTAATTTTAATCCTATTCCTAAATCTTACCACTCTTCTAACCCTAATCCTAACCCTAACCTGCCTATAATTATATTCAATATTCCTAACCCTTATCCACACCCTTTTACTGTTACCCTTATCCTAATCCTAACCATAACCCTTGCCGTAACATTCCAATAATCGTAACTCTCAAAGGGACACATGAACCTCTAGCTAGGTTCCTTGCATATATTTTCAGTAAATATAGGTTTAAATTACGCGACATAAAAAAAATCCATTGTTCAATATTTATTTGAAATATTTAAAAAAATGCTTTAAAACTAACGGATGTATTGTTGATCACAACGACGGTGGCGCCACTACTAGCCTATCTATTTTTAAAGTTGTGCACTGTAACTTTTTCAGGTGCAGGCTACAGACCGAGTGTGTTTCTTATATATTAAGTTAAGAGGAGAAGGATTGCAATATCTCATAAACAACTTTTAGATTCAGTTATAATATGGACAAACTTCTCCTAAAATAAAAATCGTTCAGTTAAATAGCAGTTAGGTTGTGATTAGCCCTCGGTCTGTAACATGCAAAACAAATCAAAACTGCAAGCAGTCAATAGTCGTCCGCAGCAAATGCAAAAGTAAGCAGCAAAAGTCAGGGTGTCACTGTCAGCACAATCGTTTGGTGTCATGTCAGCAACCAAAAATAAATGTGTCGAAACTAAGTGTTGGTTTATGACAAATGTGATTGCATGATTATAGAAGTTTGGTATATAATTACATATAATTATTTATGCACTTACCAGGGGTAGAAATAAGGAGAAAAAAAGAGATGGTCCACGGGACCATCTAGTTTGAAATTTAGATGGTCCTCCTAAATTTCAAATTGTTCTCTAAAAGTAATGCGGCGTGCAAGCGTAAGAAAGAGATTTTACATGGTGATAAAATGGAAATTATTCACCTACAATTTACAAATGAATGTATCAAACGATACAGTAATTGTTTATTCACTTTAATAGTATATTGGTTAATAAAGTTGTTTTAGTAGAATTTAATTGAACCCATAACGATCTGGTCCGTTGGACGATTGACTTTGAAAATCTGATGGTCCTCCTGATTATTTGGTGGCCCCGGACCATCGGATCATCGCTTATTTCGACCCCTGACTTACTATCGTAATGTACCCTAAAATCCTAGGGTATAGAACCTATTTAACCTTACCCTTGCCCTGACTCATGTCCAAATCATAAATAACAATCTTAACCCATACCCCAACCCTAACCACTGCAGTCGAGTACCGTACATACATATATGTTCGTGTTACTATATTATGTACTAGGTAACGTAGGCAGTACTCATGCAAGTATTTATACGCAGGGCGCACGCACACGCACATGTACACAGTGCGGGCGTGTGTTTGTGTGTGTGTGTGTGTGTGTGTGTGCGCGCGTGCGTGCGTGCGTGCGTGCGTGCGTGCGTGCGTGCGTGCGTGCGTGTACGTGTGTGTGTGCGTCTGTGCGTGCGTGCTGTGTGTGTGTGTGTGTGTGTGCGTGTGCGTGCTCTGTGTGTGTGTGTGTGTGTGTGCGTGCGTGCGTGCG
>NW_014579155.1:49301-52816 GCF_000485595.1 Priapulus caudatus
GAGAAGACGGCAGAGAGAGAGAGAGAGAGAGAGAGAAGAGAAGAGAGAGAGAGAGAGAGACAGAAGAGAGACGAGAGAGAGAGGCATGCCCAGAAGAGACGCAGACGAAGACGAGAGAGAGAGAGAGAGGAGAGAGGAGAGAGAGAGAGAGAGGAGAGAGAGAGATGAGACGAGAGAGAGAGAAGAGGATAGAGATGAGATGAGAGAGAGAGAGAGATGAGAGAGAGAGAGAGACGACGAGGAAGGAGCAGAGAGAGAGGGAGGAGAGAGAGAGAGAGCACGACGAGAGACGATAAGAGAGAGAGAGAGAGAGAGAAGGAGACCACGCGAGATATCATCCATCGCGAACGGGAGCCTCACCCTGGAGATAAGGCTAAGACGGGTAGGAAGAGGAAAAGGAAAACGCACGCAGAGGAGGAGGGACGAGAGAGAGAGAGAGAGAGAGAGAGAGAGAGAGAGAGAGAGAGAGAGGAAGAGAAAGAAAAAGAGAGAGGGAGAGAGAGTGATGAATAAGATGGGCGACAGAGAAAGTGGACGAGAGAGACTGGAGGAATCGCACACTGATGCAGTGTGACCAATGTCCACGTGCGTGCTGCTCTGCGCTTTGCCGCGAGCCACCACACGAATCAACGAGCATCCCTTGAAACTGCCATTGGTGTTGCGGCGCACAGATACACACACATGCGTGGAAAACGAAGCGAATAACTCACAAAAACTGTGGCCGATTGAATAATTTCATCGGATCTCTTTAGTTCACATGCTAATAAAGTTTATATAAACTTGATTAGCATGATAACTGTGGGCCTCACGCACGCGCTATGGGTTTCTAGCATGAACCCGCTATGTAGTTATTTGTCGTGGTAACGAGGTAATAGAGCAGATGGGGTCGTTGTCGTATCAGGTACTACAGATATGTACCCGAGGTAGTTTTAGGTTGTTTAGTATTACGTTTATATTTTTATATGAGGTATGTTTAGGGTTAGGGTACACTTCTGTAGTAGAAGTCTGGTACACTTTGTGTATACATATATGTACCTCGGGTACATATCTGTAGTACCTGATACGACAACGACCCCTTGAGCGGTAATAGACTGGGGTATCCAGTAGTAATCTCATTAAATATTCACACAGCAGTCGATCTACATCTTATTGAGAAGGTGCGCGTCTGCTTCACACGTGTTTTTAACAAATTAAAAGACAATTAATAAATTAAAGTGAGCTACTGAGAGGGAGAGGGAGAGAGATAGAGCCAAGACAGACAGTACGTGACTCGTGAGGCGACAATTAAAAAAATATTTGTTTGCCCTCACCCGACCCAGGCTAAAAAGTTTGGGTAGGTAGGTCGGCTTTTTTTTAGGGCGGGGGGCGGGGGTCTTTTTACAAATTCAGCATGGTGTGTACATGCTCGGGTGTGCTTGTGTGGAGATACCTTTTATGTTGAATGTTTGTTTTGCTTAGTACATATAATGTATTTCCTACAAATTTATATAATGTACAGTGATACAATTTGTTTAAAAAAAAGATCAATCGAATATTTTGTGCGGGTCGGTCGGGTGAAGGCAAACAAACAATATTTTTATTATGGCCTGAGAGTGAGAGAAAGGGAGAGAGGGAGAGGAGAGGGAGAGGAGAGGGAGACAGACAGAGAGAAGATGGGGACGAATTGATAGAGTAACAGAGACAAATAGATCTATATGGGAAAAAGAGGTATAGGCATGTAGCCAGGCATGAAAGCAGGCAAAATAAATGCACAGACGGTCAAATTGACAAACAGACAGACATAGAGGTAGCCAGTGAGCAAAGAATGTATTAATGGTTTAGTACCGTGATGGTGATTTACGATGTGTGGTTGACATCCCGTCATGTCCCGGAGGTGTCTGCTTGCATGCTGGCGTTTGCTTCTGAGGGCGGACCGGGGTCAAGGTTGATGGTGGGGTGAATGTGAGAGCAGGGGTGATGTTGTGGGGCAAGTGTGAAAGCTATGACCAGTGCGGAGGGGCTAGGATAAGTCTAGGGTGGAAACGCGGGTGGGGCAGGGGAAAAATTAAATGTATTTTTTGGGGGCTACTTTTCAAGCTCGCGTGCATGAAAATAGCACTCTAAAATTTGGTTTGCATTGAACTCTATGCAAATTTACGGGGGCTCTTTTTGGCATTTCGGGGGCTAAATCGCCTCGAGCCCCCGTGTATTTTTTTCACTGGGGTGGGGGAACATGGGTGAGGGTAGGTGTGAGCGTGAGGATGGAATTTATAGAGAATGCAATACAAGACATTGTGTAGATAGATAGATATATGTTCTTGGTATATTCTCCGGCACGACCCCTTGTTTAGTAGCCCGCGGTCAGAAACATCAAAAATTACTAGATCTATAACTGTCATGAGTCAAATCTATAAAACAAAATTCTAAACTTTTTATACGACATTTCACTTTAAAAGTAATAACATTTTAAGGCTATGACGTTGTAACCACTCGGGATGAATCTGACAACGTATCCCGGGCTATATATATATAGATATGTGCCTGCATCAGCTTGCTGTATATTTCTTGTTGCGAGGAACAATGGGTGCATTGTGATTGGGAGAAATATTGCCACGGGGTGATATGGCAACAATCGACAATGTCCGGTCATTGTGATGACAATGTGGCGTAACAGCAACCTGCCCTTCCCCCCACCCCAGCAACCTTCCCCCCACCCCACGCGCCATAGTGCAAGTCCTAACCACAGACCCCGCCGCGCGCCCGTTCCCCTTTTCTCTGTTCTCTTTCCTAACCATTCTCATTCCCCTCCTTCCCTCACCCCGTCTGACCCCCTTCGATGAGCCCCCCCTCTCTCCCGTTCTTTCACTCCCCCTTCCCCACAGCCACCCGCACCCCCACATGAACTTGATCTGAACCGTGACATTCACTCAGACTAGAGGTCATTGGCCAATAATTGCCACCCGGTGTTCAGACGACCATTGACCGACTATATAGAATTATAGCGGTGCCTAACTGGGTCATTACAGATTCCCGACTGCGGGTGTGTGTGTGAGGGGGGGGGGTCGCCTTCTGGCCAATTAGTGAAGGAGGCACGGGCCTTACTACTGCTTACTGGTTCTTGTGTGTGCGGTGTGGTGCCAAGAAAGGTTGGGGGGGGGGTACTCTCACTTTCTTAGCTGTTTGGTTGTGTGTGGGTTTATGAGATTTTCGGCTGCAGCCGTGTTGTGTGAGTGATAGATGCATTGTGTTTTTGAGTCAATAACAACGGTGTGATGTTGTTCTGCAAATATTGAAGTTTAGATGGTGAGGCTTTGCGTTTCTCGCTCGCTTTCTCGTTCTTTCTCTCTCTCTCTCTCGCTCTCTCTCTCTCTCTCTCTTTCTTTCTTCTCTCTCTTTTCTCTCTCACTCACTCACTCACTCACTCTCTCTCTCTCTCTTTCTTTCTTCTCTCTCTTTTCTCTCTCACTCACTCACTCACTCACTCTCTCTCTCTCTCTTTCTTTCTTCTCTCTCTTTTCTCTCTCACTCACTCACTC
>NW_014579155.1:53660-60943 GCF_000485595.1 Priapulus caudatus
ACTCTCTCTCTCTCTCTCCACGTGCGCGTACATACACACACACACACACATGCATGACGGACTGCTGAGAGAATGAAGATGGATGACGAGGAGGTGGTGGTGGTGGGGGGGGATTATAATGATGATTAATTACTACTGATTAGCAACGCGTGTATGCGCGCGTGCTCGATCGCATTAGTGATGGGATGCTGCGAGCTCTAACGTAGGGCTTCTCCTGTAACGAGAGAGCTATGTGATGGAGAGGAGGAGTAGGAGGAGGAGGAGGAGGAGGAGGCGAGGTCTAGTTTAGGGCTTCTCCTGTAACGAGAGAGCTATGTGATGGAGAGGAGGAGGAGGTGGAGGAGGAGGATGCTGCAAGCTTTAATATGGGGTTTCGTCTGAAACGAGAGAGAGCTCTGCATGGTGATGAGAAGAATGGGATTCTATATTGCTGCTGCCACTGCTGCTGCTGCTGTTGTTATTGTTCATGTTTTCACTGTTGTTGTTGTTGTTGTTGTTGTTGTTGTTGTTGTTAACTTGTTGTTGTTGTTGTTAACTTGTTGTTGTTGTGTATATATTGTTGTTGCTGCTACTGGCGTCACTATTGTAGCTGTTGTTGCCAGTGTTGCTGTTGTTGACGGTCTTCTGTTTTTTTCTCTACAGGGCGGACCCAACATGCCAGATCCTAGTCAAGGCAGAGCGCCGTACAGTGGGCCCGGCGGTCAGGTCTACCCACAGCAGCACCAGCCGAGCCAATACGTAGGCTACCCGGGTGCACAGCGCGCCTACATGCAGCAGGGGGCACCACCGGTGAGGCCCATGGGCAACCAGCAACCCTACCCACAACCGGTAAATGCCGTCTTCATGGTTTCGCCGTCGCGCCGCGCGCTCGCAAAATCCGTAAAAAAAAGCACCGAGCATCTAACGAATAACGAACTCTCAGAAGCTTTTAGGGCGCGTTTGTTTGGGACGAATCCGGCTGATCGAGATCATGTGATCCTGATCCGACCAAACAAACGCAAAACTCACTTTCACCGGTTTACGTTTCGCTGTGACCTATCACGGGATGGTTCATAACAGAACAAGCTGTGATTGGCTGAGGTGCGGGCCGCCATATTGGATCCCGTTCGAATCCGCCTCGCTAGCAGGGTCGGGTTCGGTGGATCGAGATCAAGTGATCCGACCAAACAAACAGTCAGTCAGTCGGATCAAGATCCGTGGATCCGACTAAACAAACGCGCCCCTTGTCTGCAATTGGATACTATTGCATATATATATATCCGGCTGTACGGAATTTGTATAATTACGTCTCGCGTGCGTGTGCATCTGTCTAATTGCAGAGTAATTAGCGTATCTCTAACGGCTTCTAAGAATGAGCTGAAATCCCTCAGGAATGCGCCGAAGTAATCTTTTTTCAAATTTTTAAAAAATGCCGGTGTTTACGCGTTTGTGAATGGGCTTGCGGTATTACGAGATGCTCGGAGTTCGTCTTTGGCAATAGTTGGCATTTTGTTAGTCGGTATGGATGCACTGAAATTTTATCGAATGCTATTAGATATGCTGCGTGATTTCCCCAATTAGACAACAAGATGCACTATTCTAACTTCTCCAACCAGAGCTGAAAATCAGCTGTGGTCATGTTCTGTTGTCATTGTTGGGACGGGAAAAAAATACGTGTGCATCGGGGTTACTGTGAAGTTTATTTTGAGCCACGAAATTGATTATTTATTATTTTTATTGTCATTTATTATTTATGGTTATTATTTTTTATCATTTTATTGTTTGAGCAGCAGTAGTACTTCATGTTGTCTCGTCGTTGTTGTTGTTGTTGTTGTTGTTGTTGTCGTTGTTGTTGTTGTTTGTCGTTGTTATGGTAGTGGTGGTGATGATGGTGATGATGATGGTGATGGTGATGATGATGATGGTGGTGATGATGATGTCAGATGATGATGAGGATGATGTTGTTGTTGTTTTTTTGTTGTCTCAACTAACACGCAGTGTTACACTGTTTAGATGTTCCCCTGAGTGTTCTGTGCATAGCAGCATATGTCAGCAATGTTTATAGTGAGTCGCATGGCTGCTTTCTGTGACACAGGTCTGCTCTAATAAATCATCGTTAGACAGAAGCACGAGTTAGTGTTTAGAGATGTGCACCTTTACCGGCAAAGATGCAGGTCAGAATTTCTGCTCCTTGGCAGCGTGAGAGTGTTTTTAGCAGAGAGAACATTCGATTGCAAGCGTCTCATGCGTCTCTTTCTCTCTCCTAAGCCTCCCCCCCCCCCCTACTCTCTCTTTCCCTGTTCTCTCTCGCTCTTTCTTTTCCCTTATCTCGCTCGCTTTGTCTTGCTCTTGCTCTCGCTCTGGCTTTGTATGAGTCAGAGTGTTTCACACTCGTATCCTTTCCACTTGTATCTGTCTCCCTCTCACTCTCTCTCTCTCTCTCTCTTGCTCTCGCTCTCTCTCTCTCTCTCTCTCTCTCTCTCTCTCTCTCCTCTCTCTCTTTCTTTCTTCTTTCTCTCTCCCTCTCGTTTCTCTCTCTCTCCCTCGAATCTCTCATGTCTTTCTTCTGTATGTCTCCCACTCTCTGTTCGCATATCTCGCTCCCTCCCTCTTCTACCTCATATTCTTCAACATATATTTCTCCTTACCTGCGACGAATAGAGGGAGGGGGGAGGCAACATTTTCAGTGCTTAATTAGGCCACCCTTAAAAAATGGTTTGTTTCCCCTTTACCTACTCGCCTCTCAGGGTACCGAGTAGGTAGGTAGGTGAAAAATCTTTTTTATCTGTTTTGACACAGATGTGTTTTTATGTATATTGTATATTCTGTTTTGTGTATATGTTTTTTGCTGAACGAATTTGATTTTTTTTTCTTGTCGAAACCAAATAATTTTTGTTTTGTTTAATCGGCCAATAAAATGTGTCGAGTAGCGGCGTTTTGGCGAGTCGGTCAGTAAAGGGGAAACGAGCAATATTTCATCTTAGGCCTTAGACAATAGTACACGAGGATGGCAAGTTTGTCAAAGTCGAATCTGTGCTCTTGCTTGTGGCTCGATGGCTTTAATTATACTTATCTAATTAATTAAATTAATCGGCATTGTGATCTACCAGGGCGCACGTGTCTATCGTCAGTCTATAGACTACTACTATATACTACTATATGTTATCTATCGGGCGGATTTGTTTATTTGTTTGTTTATTCTTGCGAAGCAAAGAGGGAAATTCGTGCAGGTTCGAGTGTATGTCAGAACGCCCCTGGCGGCGCTGCATGAGCGCATGGCTGTTGCGTATCTGTGTTGTTGTTGTTGTTGTTGTTGTTGTTGTTGTTGTGTGGTGTGGTGGTGGTGGGGTGGTGTCGTGGTGGTGTGGTGGTAGGTGGTGTGTTTGTTTTTGTTGTTTTTATCATTGTGCTTGCTGCTGCTGCTGCTGCTGCTGCTACTGTGTTGTTGTTGGGCTGTTTCTGTTTCTTGTTAAACGTTTTTGTTGTTGTTATCATGTGCTTGGCTGCTGCTGCTGCTGTTGTTGTTGTTGTTGTTGCTGTTTCTGTTAATGTTTTTGTTGTTGTTATCATTGTGTTTGCTACTGCTGCTGTTGTTGTTGTTGTTGTTGTTATTGTTGTTGTTGTTGGATGGTGGTGTGGTGTGGTGGTGGTGGTGGTGTGTTGGTGGTGGTGGTGGTGGTGGTGGTGGTGGTGGTGGTGGTGGTGGTGTTGCTGTTTTCTGTTAGATGTTTTTGTTGTTGTTATCATTGTGGTTGCTACTGCTGCTGTTGTTGTTTGTTGCTGATTATCATCATCATCATCATCATCATCATCATCATCATCATCATCATCAGCCTTATCAGCATCATCATCATCATCATCATCATCATAATCATCATCATCATCATCATCATCATCATCATCATCATCAGCGGACAGGTCGTTGTTCGTGTGCATGCGTAGTGTGTAAAAAATGTGATGCCCTGAATTCTAGAAATCGGCCTCTAAGAAATCATCATCAAAACAGTCTAAGGCGTCTGTTACCCCCACCCAGGGGCCGCCCCACCACCAGGCGCCAGCACCGTACGACCAGCAGAGGGCGCCAGCGCACATGGGCTACAACGCGTACATGCAACAGCCAGGAGGCGGCGGAGGCGGGGGCGGAGGAGGTGCCGGCCCGCCCCCAACGTCGCAAGGAGGGGAAGGCCCACCACAACAGGTAAGACATTCCTGTTACGCAGTTCACACGTAAAGAAGAGGAGGGTTGGAGAAGGATGCTGGGGAGGAGGAGAAGGGGAGGAGGGGAGCTAGGGAGGAGAAGGAGAGGAGAGGAGAGGAGAAGGAGGGGAGGAGCTGGGGAGGAGAAGGAGGAGAGGAGGGGAACGGGGAACGGGTAAGCAAGCGGCATTCTTACTGTGTAATAGGCGTCCTAAAGAGGAGGTAAGGAGAAAAGGAGCAAGAGAGGGGAGGAACAGGGAGGCGGGCAAGAGAGGGGAGGAACAGGGAGGCGGGCAAGAGAGAGAGGGGTGAGTGGATGGATGATAAAGAACATGTCATTTTACAGAACAGATAGAAAATGCGTTATTACTGACAAATGGGAATTTTTTTTTGTAAGAACACAAAATATAAGGGTTCAAGACAGACACGATTGTTTTGCACGTGTCACTCACTATTCTGATCTGTATATTATGATATTATGATATCTCACACGGTGATGTCACGCGATAACGGTGATGTCACGCGATAACGGTGATGTCACGCGATAACGGTGATGTCACACGATAACGGTGATGTCACGCGATAACGGTGATGTCACACGATAACGGTGATGTCACGCGACAACGGTGATGTCACGCGATAACGGTGATGTCACACGTTAACGGTGATGTCACGCGTGGATACCGGTGATGCTCACGACCGCGATAACGTGATGTCACGCGATAACCGGTGATAGGCCACTCGTTACGGTGAGTGTCACGCGATAACGGTGATGTCACACGATAACGTGCGCGTGTACAATACCACGTACTACATCTTTATTAATTAGATTAATTTTGTTACATCTTTTATTAATTAGTAATTTACCTCACGCCGGCCTGCCCTAGCATCAGGGTATCGTAGCGCTCTTCCAAAGTCTCTATAAGTACTTGATTTTTGCCACAAATAAAAATAAGCGGCACCCTTATTAGTACTTGATGTTATGTGGTGTTGAAACATATAGAAAAGTACTTAATCAAGTACCTATTTTTCAGCTCTTACTAGATTCTCGGACTATAGAGTAGACATTACTTGTACTATATAATAACGGAATGAATTAAAACTGCTGTGCAATTGTGTATATAAATATGATTAGTGTACTTTAATAGTCCGGGATCTATCAGAAATGCCGCTAAAAAGTCTTATTTTGGCCTCCAGAAAGGGTCTTATTACGTCCTTATTTCAACCATTTGTCTTAACTACTATGAACCCCTGTCAGATAACTTCCTCCTCCTCTCCTCTTACTCCTCCCCCTACTTCCTCTGCTCCTCCTCTACTCCTCTTCTCCACACTTCTCTTTGCCTCATACCTCCTCCTCCATCCAACCTCACCATCACACCTCCTCTTCTCTCCTCCTCCCCCTCCTATCTCCATCTTCTAAATTCTCGTGTTGGATAGATGGGTATGGCGGCTGACTCCTCCATGTCACCTCCTCCTCCTCCCTCTTCCTCCTGCCTTCTCCTTCTCTCCTCCTCCTCCTCTCCTCCTCCTTCCTCCTCCTCGTCCTTCCTCCCTCCTCTCTTCCTTCTCCTCTTCTTCCCCTCCTCTCCTCCCCTGAACTCAGGCTGGTTGGAGCAGACTAGCTGAATGAATCTGCTGTGACAATAACGCTTCCCCTTCTCCTCGTCTCCTCCTACCTCTCCTCTTCTGCCTCCTCCTCCTCCTCCTCTCCTCTCCTCCTCCTCCTCTTCATCCTGCTCCTCCTCCCCCACCCCTTGGGGGATTACACACGTGTGCTGTGTGATTGGGTCCGTGATTATAATATTCATTTCGCTTGTCTATCTGCGTTTGCTCGCATCAAACGCTATTAGTTTATTACGCGATACGATTCCGCGCGACGCAGCGAGCATGTGTACGCACACAGCATCCCTAGCAGTGTATTGTCCTCGCGGGGGGGTGGTGCGGATGGTTGGGGGGAGGGGGTTGAATCACATCGCACCGAGGCAGTTCCGTACGAAATTAACTTTTGCGACGGGAAATCTGGCGATGCCCACGAGAAATTTTCAGCTCTCAGCGGTATGGGGGAGAGGGAGGGCAGAAAGGTGGAGGAGGTGGGAGGCAGACGGAGGAGCGTTGGAGAAGGAGGAGGAGGTGGTGGAGGAGGAGGAGGAAGTGGAGCGAGAAGTGAGGGGAGGGGAGGAGGGGAGGATGAGGAGGGAGGAGGGGAGGAGAAGGTGGAGAAGGTGGAGGAGGGGGTAGGGGGGGTTGAAATGAGCAGAGCGTAGGGAAAGGGCTTCTGTCGTCAATGATGCGTGTCTGTTAAAACGTTAGCTATGCATATATATAGTTAGTAGTTTAATTAATTAGCATAGTAATTATGAGTAACGTAGCATTAATTAGTTATAGTAGTTGTAAATAATAATATAGTAGTTATGTATAGTTAGTTATGTGAGTTATTGATTGCAATGAACCCTCTCCGGTACTAGCGGACACACGGAATTTGCGGGGTTTTAATGGATGTTTAGCTGGATTTTCACAATCACACGCATTTTTTCTCTTCGTTTACGGCGGATTTTGGCGAGTAAATCAATACAAATTACGTAAACACATATAACCGGTTACCTTGTTACCACGTCGAAAGCACGTTGTGCGTCTTGAGGGTTGTAATTGATTTAGTAATAATACTATTTGATTTTGGTAATTGCATTAACGTTCGCATTTATTCGTAGATTATTCACGACGTGAAATTCGCCGTAATAAATGTTCGCATCGCACGCACGCACGCACGCACGCACGCACGCATCGCACGCACGCACGCACGCACGCACGCACGCACGCACCGTGGCATCTCTAGTATTGTGTGATATCCCTCGACAGTTTGCCGTCTTTCTCTTTCTCTCGCGCGCGCGCTCCCTCCCTCCCTCTCTTCCTCTCTCTATCTCTCTTTGTCTCTTCCGCTCTCTCTTTCTGTCTCTGTTTCTGTTTCTCTTTTCCCCTGTCTTTCTCCCCTCATATTTCCAGTCCTCTCTCTTTCCACTGTCTGTCACTCTCTTTCTCTCTCTCTTTTTCTCTCTCTTTTCTCTCTCTTTCTCTCTCCCACTCTCTCTGACTCCACTCTCTCCCATTCT
>NW_014579155.1:62501-63107 GCF_000485595.1 Priapulus caudatus
CTCTCTCTCTCTCTCTCTCTCTCTCTCTCTCTCTCTGCGTGTGCGTGCGCATATGTGCGTGCGTGTGTCTGTGCCTTTTTCGCCCCCCCACCCACCACCACTCCCTCTCCCTTCCCTCCCTTCCTATCGGTCCCTCCTTCCCTCCCCTTCTCATACATCCCTCACCATTCTCCGCTTCTCCCCCTATCTCACTTCACAGAAGGTCAGTGGAGAGGCCAATTAGCTGAGCTGAGCCTAGCTCTATTTGAAATTGAAATTGAAATTTATTGTTCAAAACCTTTCAACAACAAGGTGCAAGAACTTAGCACCAGCATTTTATATACGAACAGCACAACACCGAAATCCGAAAACAAAAAGATGCCTAGAAAATAAAAATTAAATTAAATCTGTACAATAGTGTGAAAGTAGATTAGAATACAAAGGAAGATGACTTACATGTTTTTTTGGAAATATGAAGTAAAAATTTGCACAGTCTAATCAACTCTTTACCTGATGCATGCTTTATCTAGAACTATAGCCCTTCGCTCTGTGGCGATCTGTGCGATCTGTGGCAGAGCGAATGGCTATAGTTCTAGAGCTGAGCTGAGCTATGCTAGCGTGGCGTAG
>NW_014579155.1:63117-66729 GCF_000485595.1 Priapulus caudatus
AGAGAGAAAGAGGGGCGGAGGGTGGAGGGAGGGTCAGTCCGTCTCTCAATCGGGTTGTGTCTACGTCGCTCTTCGCAGAATACAAAACAGTAGTATACGGAAGCGACGTGCAGTTGCTGTGTGCACAGGTGCGTGTCAGGCAGGCTACAGCGCCATCTAGCGTGCCAATTCGAAACATTGCACACGCAAATATTTCTACACGCCTACATTGATCGGTGCGGTACTTTCCGACGACCCAAGTGTGAACCAGTGCGTTTCAAACCAAGTACAGTCGGACCTGCGTTAGTGCACACCTCTGTAGAACGGTCATTTGTCTGCAAAGGCTGCTGCGTTTGCATCGAGTGTCACTTTTACGGCGAAACCAGCTTTATCGAATAGCAAGTGAATATGAATCTACTAGAAATGGCTAGAGATACAGGGCGATGGTATTTTTTTTCTCGGCATTGGAAAGGCGTCGTGGGGGAGGTGGCATGTAGCTGGAAATTGCTGTCACGTCACGTCCCCGTGGTTTGCACGCATCGTTAAAGGCGGTAATTAAGTCAATCAATTAAAGAAAAAAATAATTTTCGAAATGTTAAATCGAAAAGTCATTATGTTTGTGACTTGTGTTGAATCGTGAGTGCAATCGAGTGTAAGGCCAGATGAAGCCACGTTCAGCAACTGCGGACTCCACTCATCGATGCTGACTGATGCAGAGCGATGTCCGATGTCGAATAAATGCAAAATACGCAGCCATGTGACGACATGTGCTTGTGTGGCGTGGCGTGCGTCGTGCATGGCGCGGTGTACGTGTGTTGTGTGTGGATTGTGGTTATTTTGGGTTTATGGTTGTGCGACCTGCGTGCATGCGTGCGTCGGTGCGTTGTGTTATTTATGTGCGTCAGTGCGCGTGCGTGCGTGCGTGCCTGCGTGCGTTGCGTGCGTGCGTGAGTGCCCGTGCGTGCGTGCGTGGTACAGTGTTGTGTGTGTGGATGTGTATGTTTGTGTGTGCGAGCTGCGTGCATGCGTGGCGTGTTGGTGTGTGTTTTATGTGCGTTCGTGCCGTCGCGTGGCGTGCGTGGCGTCGCGTGCTGCGTCGGAGTGCGCGTGCAGTGCGTGTACGTAGCTGTTGTGTGTGGATGTGTATGATTGTGTGTGTGCGAACTGCGTGCCGTGCGTGCGTGCTGGTGTGTGCGTGTCGCATGTGTGTTTATGTTGCGTGCCGATGCGTGCGTGCGTGCTTTACAGATGGCCACATTTGTTGTGGGAGACAAACTAAAGTAATCAGTAGCAGGATTGATGCATACACCACACTAATCACTCATTATTGATTTGCCATCAACGCGTGTATATGGCTTCTAATAGTAGCTAGTAGTACATATAGAGTGAAGGTCATTAGGCAGGACAATGTGTTTGTTATCACTCCATGTAAAATACTTAGGTAAATAAACGCTACGCACGTAGAGGCAGCTAACGCACCGGCAGTGATTTCCCTCTAATGAATATCTACTGTTGTGAGACCATGACAATATGCTGATGCGGTTCAGGATATATAATATAATATATTTAATAAACATTAGATATTACTGTATGTAATATATTTTATATTTTAATATATATAATTTTTTATATAGTATATATATGGAATACGTCTTATATCTATAGCTCATATATATATATTTATATATATATATATATCTATAGCTATATCTATATCTATACTCTGTATCATATCTACTATTATCTATATCTATATCATCATGGATATGATCTATATATCTATCATAGTTACTATATATATATATATATATATATATATATATATAATACTATATGTACGGATATGTATATATAATATTGCGAGAGTGGTTGTGTGCTTGTAAAAGTGGAAAGGCTCCTTAATCATTTCACTTAGTTGTAAGGTGGTTTTAGCTCTCCTAACTGCTTTGCTAATCACGTTATTACCCAAATAGCTCTCGTGTTTAATTAAAGCGTGTTTATGTCATGATGCTGTTGCGTGGCGTGCGTGTCCGTCGTGCGTGCGCGTCACTGTGTTGTGCGCGTGCGTGTCTGTGTGCGTGCGTCTGCGTCACTGCTGATCACTGTGTGTGCGTGTGCGTGTCTCTGTGCGTGCGTGCATGCGTGCGTGTCTGTGTGCGTGCGTGCGTCACTGTGTGTGCGTGCGTGCGTCACTGTGTGTGCGTGTGCGTGTCTCTGTGCGTGCGTGCATGCGTGCGTGCGTGCGTGCGTGCGTGCGTGCGTGCGTGTGTGTGTGCGTGTTCGTGTCTCTGCGTGCGTGCGTGCGTGCGTGCGTGCGTGCGTGCGTGCGTGCGTGTCTGTTTGCGTGCGTGCGTGCGTGCGTGTCTGTTAATTTGCGTGCGTGCGTCACTGTGTGCGTGTGTGTGTCTGTGTGCGTGCGTGCGTCACTGTGTGTGCGTGCGCACGTGTCTGTGTGTACGTGCGTGCGTCACTGTGTGTGCGTGTGTGTGTCTGTGTGCGTGCGTGCATGTGTGCGTGCGTGCGCACGTGTCTGTGTGTACGTGCATGTGTACGTGCGCCCTCGGAAAGTGAGGGGACCAGGAAAAGAAGTGTAGGAATGTGTGTGTATACATGCGATTTGTATTTATAAATCATATAACATAATATAACGATAAAGCCAATAATATATATATATATATATATATATATATATGTAATATTGGTTTAAAGGAATTATTTCATGAGTAACTGCACAATCGAGAAAAATATCGCTAAATATAGCATCACCTAATAGCAAACATGTTACTGATTTCTTCGATATTTCAATTACCATGCTAGTTCATGCTGTTATGGTTAAATAAATAGTATGCTGGTGCTGTTATATAAATAGCAAGTAATGCAGCCACATTTATTCGTAAACCGACAATTCGTTTAAATTAAAATCGGCATCCACCGTATAAAATTTCACCTCATCGAGTGATGTGACGTGTGTACATGTGAGTTACCGATGAAGGGTAACAATAAACAACAATCATGATGATGATGATGATGATGATGATGATTATGATGATGATGATGATGATGGTGATGATGATGATGATGATGATAATGATGATGCTACTATTGATGTTACTGCTACTGCTGCTGCTGCTGCTGCTGCTGCTGCTGCTGCTACTGCTACTGCTACTACCACTACTGCTGCTACTACTGGTGCTGCTGCTACTACTGCTGCTACTACTGGTGCTGCTGCTACTGCGCCTGCTGCTGCTGCTACTGCTACCGCTGCTGCTACTGCTGCTGCTGCTACTGCTACTGCTACTGCTAATGCTACTACTGCTGCTGCTGCTACTGCTAATGCTACTGCTACTACTGCTGCTGCTACTGCTGCTGCTACAGTTGCAGCGCTCTGTTCTATTGTCCGCCTGCCGCGTGCCTGCGGAACGAAGCACGCTATACTATTGTCTCTCTCTCTCTCTCTCTCTGTCTCTTACTCGCGTTCTCTCTCTCTCTCTCTCTCTCTCTCTCTCTCTCTCTCTCTCTCTCTCTCTCTCTCTCTCTCTCTCTCTCTCTCTCTCTCTCTCTCTCTCTCTCTCTCTCTCTCTCTCTCTCTCTCTCTCTCTCTCTCTCTCTCTCTCTCTCTCTCTCTCTCTCTCT
>NW_014579156.1:0-1346 GCF_000485595.1 Priapulus caudatus
TATACGGTATTTACGGTACTTATTAGCGTACGGTAGCGTATACAGTATTTACGGTACTTATTAGCGTACGGTAGCGTATACAGTATTTACGGTACTTATTAGCGTACGGTAGCGTATACAGTATTTACGGTACATTAGCTCTTAATTATGCATATAATCAAGAGCTAATAATACCTCTTGTATTATTAGCTCTTGATATAATGTATAGCCTACAGATTTATAATGTACAGTCTCAGTGATACAATTTGTAAAAAAAAAAGGCACGCATATTTTGGACCGCCTGACAACCGTCCAAGGTCGCTCGAATTTCTATCTATCAACAGGGGGCGCGTTGTCAGCAACAAAATTAATTTTTTTGACCTTGACATTGACCTTTGCTCGTAGATCGGACCCTCTCTTCACTGCGTATGAGAATCTCGTAACTTCCCCATGTTTCTGTCAACGGTCTGCGACGAAAAAGTTAATTTACAAAAGCTATAATGTTAAAAGACCTAATTTTGTTTCTGCGCAACAGCATTTCAACACCTCTTATATAGTACAACCTACCCCTTTCCCTCCCCCCCCCCCTCTATCCACCGCTGCCGCCATCGCCGCCATTAAGTCAATATTACTGTTTATTTTACTGATGATAATTCGAGGGTCGCTGCCGCTAAGATGATATTCTATCAGGAGTGAATAATGAATGACATTATTTGTTATTATTCAGCCCCTGATTGTATATATGGCACTATCTTAGCGTGGGTGCGTGTTATCAAGAGCGTTTAAGGATAGTGTTGTTATCTTGGTGTTATCTCTCTGGCCGGTAGCGGGAAATGGATCGCTTCCAATCTGCGNTACGGTAGCGTATACAGTATTTACGGTATTTATTAGCGTACGGTAGCGTATACGGTATTTACGATATTTATTCGCGTACGGTAGCGTATACGGTATTTACGGTACTTATTAGCGTACGGTAGCGTATACAGTATTTACGGTACATTAGCTCTTAATTATACATATAATGTATTGCCTACAGATTTATAATGTACAGTCTCAGTGATACAATTTGTAAAAAAAGGGTGGGCCGGGTGAGGGCAAACAAACAATATTTTTTATTATGGCCCTATATGTGAATGGTTTATTGGTCGGCCACCATGAAACTTGGTAAGTTAACCCGACCACGCATATTTTGGACCGCCTGACAACCGTCCAAGGTCGCTCGAATTTCTATCTATCAACAGGGGGCGCGTTGTCAGCAACAAAATTTATTTTTTTGTCCTTGACATTGACCTTTGCTCGTAGATCGGACCCTCTCTTCACTGCGCATGAGAATCTCGTAACTTCCCCATGTTTCTGTCAACGGTCTT
>NW_014579156.1:2324-3806 GCF_000485595.1 Priapulus caudatus
GTGTGTGTGTGTGTGTGTGTGTGTGTGTGTGTGTGTGTGTGTGTGTGTGTGTATATATATGTTTAAGTGCACACGTGTATGGAGTGCTGAAGCCAGCTCCCGTTAGAGGAGGGTGCCATTAAGAGCGTGTTTACGACGTATTCCTGCTTCCCGGCACAGCGGCGACGACTATTTATGTTCGCGTGCGCGGCACTTGCAGATGGCGGCGGCACGCGCGCAATTTATGTAGCGCAGTGTGTAGCTGCTGCTACTGGTGTTGCTACTGGTGTTGCTGCTGGTGCTTGCTACTGGTGTTGCTGCTGCTGCTGCTGCTTGTGGTGGTTGTGCTGCTGCTTGTGGTGGTGCTGCTACTGGTGTTGCTGCTGGTGCTGCTGCTGGTGCTGCTGCTGCCGCTGCTGCTGCTGGTGGTGGTGGTNTTAAAAATAAGCACATGCGTTATTGTTAATATCTTTAATTTTGAACCTCAGACTGCGGACTCCCGTGTTGAAAAGTTGATTTCTACCCCTGCTAGTATATATATATAGCGAACACATTTTGTCGATATTATATATATACGCAGCAAACGTTGCTCTTTCACGTCGACACCCGCCCACCACCGCCGACACCGCCGACAACCGTGCTAGCTTAGCCCGACCTAGCTCTAGAACTACACATTATAGCCTTGGCTTTGCCACAGGCAGTGCCTGTGCCTGTGACTGTGCCTGTGCCTGTGGCGTAGCGAAGGGCTAGAGCCAAGCCCGACCTAGCTCTACTACTATAGTACTGTAGCCCGCGTTGCCACCGAGCTACGTATACGGCCATTATCCATACAACCTTAACCACTTAACCACTATAACACACTGCACCACACAACCTGTGGCAGTGGCAACGAGGGCTATATAGTAGCTATATATAGTATATATAGTGATCCTCGACCGAGCTGGGAGACGTCAATATGCACGCACGCACGCACGCACGCACGCACGCACGCACGCACGCCTCTCCATGCATGGTTGTTTGTTGAAGCTAGCGTTGATCGTGTGTTTGTGTCGGCGTCTGTCAATCATATTAAACCGCGCTCGAGCCTCGAAGTGCCTGCCTCCCCCGTTGCTTGTAAAGCCGGGCGCACACGTGGCGATTTTTATCGCTAGCACTGGCGATTTTGTTGCCAGCAACACGTAACAGTTACACGTTTCCCGTATTATGCAATTCTCTGCCATTCGCGTGGCTCCAAGCAAATTTAAAGGCCGTACATCAAAATACGATGTGTGTGCGTGCGTGCGTGAGTGCGGGCGTGCGTGCGTGCGTATGTGTGTGTACGTGTGTGGCGTGTGTGTACGTGTGTGTGTGTGTGTTCGCGCGCGCGTGTGTGTGTACGTGACTGTGTGGCGCGTGTGTGTACGTGACTGTGTGGCGCGTGTGTGTGTACGTGACTGTGTGGCGTGTGTGTGTGTGTGTACGTGACTGTGTGGCGCGTGTGTGTGTACGTGACTGTGTGGCGCG
>NW_014579156.1:6441-8272 GCF_000485595.1 Priapulus caudatus
GAAACTGGAAGACATTTGATGTAGTGTTGAAACTGGAAGACATTTGATGTAGTGTTGAAATTGGAAGACGTCTGACATAATGTTGAAACAGAGACATCATCCCAGAGTCTTTCGAGCGGCTAGTTCGTAAGAGACAGCGTTAAGCTGCCGCCTCACCCGCCAAAACCTCGCTAAACGCCATCGAATCTTCTTTTGGTCGATCGGCCGACGAAAAGATTTCTTGTCTGCGACGACTTTCTGGCGGCGCGCGTAAGTGCGTTCGATCGCTCGCGCGCGCTCGAGAGGCGACGCGTGAAATCTAATTCGCTAATTAGCGCGACGCGTCGTTAACGAGCCTCGCCGCTCGTTAACAGCTTCGGATGTTTTTGACGGTTTTTTTTTTTTCCCAGATTGCCGACGGCGAAGACCGCGCGACCGTGCGCCGACGATGCCGGACCTTGCGTAGAGAGGTCTAGCCACCGAGAGACGTTCGCTTGTTCGGACATGGCGGCGCGACCGGAGCTGCCGACGACGGCGCCACCTGGCGAGAACGACCCGTTGTTTCGTAGTCGGCAGTCGGAGCAAGAGAACGCGCGAGTGGAGAACGGCGAGACGGCGAGCGGGGGGAGGCCACCAGTGGGCGCCACCAAGCCGCCTCGACCGAAGTTTGGCGTGTTGCCAAACAGCGCAGGTAGGTGAGAATGGGCGCGCGTCATACCCCCGCCCAATATCCTCTTCATTCTATGCATCCCCCTCTGTATACTTACTTACTTACTGATCCTCTTGGTCTCCCGATTGGACATAAGGCCACCTTTCTATATACACCCCCTCCATACATCCTAGCATCCTAGTCGGGTAGCTAAAAAAAATGATGATGGGGACATTCCGGATAAAAGCACCAAACTTTTTTCATGTGTTATCCATTACCTTAGCTTTCGATTTTTGATTGGAGCCACTTCACCACGATACAGGAAGGCGGCCATCTTGGAATCCAAGATGGCCGTTATGTAAAAACGTATGAATGCCATGTGCCCCCCCCCCCATCCTTCTCAAATCTGGACCTAAGCCACCTGACTACCCCCCCCCCTCTCTGTCCGTACCACCCCCTGCTTCCTACACTAGCATCACCGTCATCATCAAAGCATTCACAATCACAGCGGCTCGTCAGGAACGCAATATTAGGCCGACGACGAGAGCGCGCCTAATCTAATTTCTAATTTGCCGCGGCGCGACCGCCATTGTCCTCGGGCGCAGTCGTCGCCGTGGCGATGCCCGCTCGCTCCGCTCACGCTGCCGCGCTCTGTCGTGCAGGTTCCCAGTCCGTATCCACGGCAACGGCGGCTGCGGGCGCGACGTCGCCCGGGGTTACGAAACAAACGAGGAAGAGGCCAGAGGACTACATCTTTGGCAAGATCTTGGGAGAGGGATCTTTCGCGACGGTGAGAAGGATTTGAGTGCATTTTTCCTTTTAACGATGGTAATTTTGCACGTCAATTTACGCACGTATTACGTTACATCGTTTTCAATTTTTATGGCGTCGGATGTCGTGTTTTTCGTCTGTTGTGATTAATCATTGAAACTTGATTAATTAATTAAGGCTTTCGCTTGATTAATCAGCCTCACTAAAACCACTAAAACTGTTAATTGCCTTTGACAGGTGTTCCTTGCCCGAGATGTACAGACACATAAGGAATATGCAAGTATGATATGAACTTTGCAAATTGTAACGATTGTAGAGCATTCTTATCAATTTACATTGTCAGTGGCTGTTAATTTGAGTGAGATATTAGATATAGATATAGATATGTTTGACCTGGTTCGTTTAGCTATTTCTGACTAACCCTAACCCTAA
>NW_014579156.1:8282-10066 GCF_000485595.1 Priapulus caudatus
GCTGCCACTACTGCTGCTGCTGCTGCTGCTGGTGCTGCTGCTGCTGCTGGTGGTGGTGGTGCTGCTACTGCTGCTGCCGCTACTACTACTAATTAATGCTGTTGCTGTTACCTGCAGTAAAGGTGTGCGACAAGCAGCAGATCGTGAGAGAGAAGAAGGCCGCGTACGTGCGAACGGAGAAGGAGGTACTGATGAGACTCAGCCAGGGCACGTGTCCATTCTTCGTGCGACTCTACGCGACTTTCCAGGACAGCGCGCGACTCTGTATCCAATCACGTTGCCACGGCGACCCCTCCGCTGCCGGCGCCACTGTCGCTGCCGGCGTCACAGTTCGGGAATTTATTTGTGCGTGCGTTATTCGTCTATGACGCGATTATGCATTGTCATTATTTTGTTATATATTACATCAGGAGTCTATCAATATTGATAGACTCCTGATTACATGTATTATATATTAGGAGTGAATAGTACCATATTAGTTTATTACTTTACTATGCCATTATTATTATTACTACTGTAGCCTAGCCTGCCGTCACTGCTCAGTGCTGGCGTCGCGAGTTGTGCATTCATTAGCGGGAGATTTGCATGCGAGCCAATTAGGCATAGTCGTTGCATGCATACATTCAGGAGTGAGTAATACCGTAGTATTTACTCTAACTCTTACTCTACTTACTTTATACTATATAGCATTAGTATTATTATTGTTGTTGTTGTTGTTGTTGTTATTATTATTATTATTATGCACATTACTATACATTATTATACATAATGCGGAGGTCCTTGCTTTATCAGACCTCGAACAAGAAGGCACAATGCTTAAAGGACACGTCTCTGAAAAAGAATCCTCACGATGCACGTTGTCATGTGTTCATCGCCTAATTATATATAATCGGGACATCGTGGCGTGCTCGCACGCGACGCCATGGCGCGTCTCGCCATGATGATGTTCATACGCATTACCGTGGCGTATTCACGCGTGTTGCCGTGGCGCGTCGCCATGATGCGTCGCCGCGATGCATAACCATGGTGCGTTGTCGTGGCGTATCCTCGCTTCACGTTCCGTCTTTGCTTCCTTGACTCGCCCGCTCACGCGCGCGCCGGTCAGACTTTGTGCTCAGCTACGCGAAGAACGGAGAACTGCTTGACTACATCCGGAAGGTCGACTCGTTCGACGAGGAGGTGACTCAGTTCTACACGGCTGAGCTCGTCATGGGGCTGGAGTACTTACACAGCAAGAACATAATACACAGGTGAGCTAGCATACCTGTAAGAATATTAATCACAGGTGAGGTAGAGTACCTGTAAGAATGTTAATCACAGGTGAGCTAGTGTACCTGTAAGAATATTAATCACAGGTGAGGTAGCGTACCTGTAAGAATGTTAATCACAGGTGAGCTAGCGTACCTGTAAGAATGTTAATCACAGGTGAGGTAGCATACCTGTAAGAATGTTAATCACAGGTGAGCTAGCGTACCTGTAAGAATGTTAATCACAGGTGAGGTCGAGTACCTGTAAGAATATTAATCACAGGTGAGCTATAGTGTAGCTGTAAGAATGTTAATCACAGGTGAGATAGCGTACTTGTAAGAATGTTAATCACAGGTGAGGTAGAGTACCTGTAAGAATGTT
This sequence comes from Priapulus caudatus, assembly GCF_000485595.1. NCBI lineage: Eukaryota > Metazoa > Priapulida > Priapulimorpha > Priapulimorphida > Priapulidae > Priapulus > Priapulus caudatus. The sequence goes on from NW_014579156.1 coordinate 9,912, forward strand.
AATCACAGGTGAGCTAGCGTACCTGTAAGATTGTTAATCAAAGGTGAGCTATAGTGTACCTGTAAGAATGTTAATCACAGGTGAGGTAGCGTACCTGTAAGAATGTTAATCACAGGTGAGCTAGCGTACCTGTAAGAATGTTAATCACAGGTGAG
>NW_014579156.1:10433-11539 GCF_000485595.1 Priapulus caudatus
AAGTGAGTGAGAGAGAGAAAGAGAAAGTGAGTGAGAGAGAGAAAGAGCGAGTGAGAGAGAGAGAGAGAGAGAGAGAAGAGAAGAGAAGAAAGAAGAGAAAAAGCAGATGAAAATCAACAGCTTGCTAATGAAACTGCCATGTTTATCTGTCATGTTTACCTGTGGCATTTACCTGTGGCATTTACCTGTGGCATTTACCTGTGGTGTCGATCTACCTGTCATGTTTACCTGTCATGTTTACCTGTGGTGTCTACCTGTCATGTTTACCTGTCATGTTTACATTCTGTATTTACCTATCGTGTTTACTTGTGGTGTTTGCCTATCTTATTCGTCTCTGGTGGGTTTGCCCGCTTTGTTTACTTTGCGTGCTCGTAATGCTGTATTTAGCTCTGATGCATACCCATCCTGGCTGTCAGTGTTGACATATTATTCTGCTCTATGATATACGGCCACCGGCACGTGTTGAGCTGTAATAATTAGCGGAAATGTTTATCCCTCTGCTTGCTTCGTTTACAGCAACGAGTACCTCACATTCCAGAAGATTGAGAAGTTGGAGTACGACTTTCCAGATGGCTTCAACGAGGTGGCGAAAGATCTCGTGCTCAACCTGCTGGTAGGGGGCGCTAAAACGCGTGCGGGCGCGGTCGGTCTGCGCCGACGGCGATCGTTAGTCGCGTTAATTGATTCGTTAGTTTTAATTAATTTTTCGTCGCGACTTTGCGGTGAGTTTTCCGTTTCTCGTCGATTGATGTGCGAAAAACAACGGGTCGTAGACTGCGTTCAAATTACTAAATTAATTCGTAGACTGTTAGAATTAATTCAACACGAGCCTTCGCCAAAACATTGTAGCGTTCGACCCTGAGACATCACATTACCCATCTTTCTGGCATCCCTCCATCTTGGTGTTTCTCCAGCTTGGCATCAATCTATCTCTGATGTCCCTCTAACTTGTCGTGGTACCCTATAGTTTTCTATTTTATATATATATAAAATAAAATAAATTATAGGGGGTTATATATATAATATATATCTTACTATAATTCGGCGAATGTTGTATGTTAATCAAAGGCTCCGACCCTGAGACATCACATTACCCATCTTTCTGG
>NW_014579156.1:13022-24957 GCF_000485595.1 Priapulus caudatus
CGGGTTTCGTAGCTAGTATATATAATATATATATATATATGTATATATATATATATATATAATAATATATAAGATACAATCTCTCCACCTGTACTAGATGCTTGATGAACCACCGTCGCCTCTCCACCCCTATATAGTCCTACGTCTGTACTATCTCCTGTATTAACCCTCCCCCTGTACTAGCTCCTGTATTAACCCTCCCCCCTCTGTACTAGCTCCTGTATTAACCCTCCCCCTTCTGTACTAGCTCCTGTATTAACCCTCCCCCTCTGTACTAGCTCCTGTATTAACTTTCTTCTCTCTCTCCTGTACTAGCTCCTGTATTAACCCTCCCCCCTCTGTACTAGCTCCTGTATTAACCCTCTCCTCTCTCCTGTACTAGCTCCTGCATTAACCCTCCCCCTCTCTCCTATACAAGCTCCTGTATTAACCCTCCCCCTCTCTCCTGTGTACTAGCTCCTGGATTAACCTTCTCCCCTCCTCCTGTACTAGCTCCTGTATTAACCCTCCCCCTCTCTCCTGTACTAGCTCCTGTATTATCCCTCCCCCTCCCCCTCTGTACTAGCTCCTGTATTAACCCTCCCCCCTCTCTTCTGTACTAGCTCCTGTATTAACCCTTCCTCTATACTAGCTCCTGTATTAACCTTCTCCCCCTCTCTCCTGTACTAGCTCCTGTATTAACCCTCCCTCTGTACTAGCTCCTGTATTAACCCTCCTCCTTCGATACTAGCTCCTGTATTAACCCTCCCCCTCTCTCTCCTGTGCTAGGTGCTGGACCCGGCACAGCGGCTGGGGGCAGACGAGTGCGGCGGGTACCAGGACCTCAAGACTCACCCGTTCTTCAGCGGCGTGCGCTGGAACACGATCGGCGAGCAGACGGCGCCGCCCATACATCCCTACCTGCCCGCGTCTGGCGACAATCCAGAGGTCAAGTCAGAGGTGAGTGAGAGGTCGCCGCGAGGGGGCGCCGCCGGACGAGTGAGTGAATAGCGGGGAAGACTTGCAACAGGTCTGACCTTTCGTAAAATGACCACACGGCAGGCGGACACGTGCATAGCAAGAGACTGACAACAACTCCGACTTTTTGACGTGACCTCCAACCGCTGACCTTTTGACACAACCTGCACCCCCGACCTTTTGACATGACCGTTGACCCTTTGAGGCGACTTCAGACCCCAGGACCTCTGACCTCTGACCCTTCCCGTTCTCCGCAGTTTGACGTTCAGCGGGAGGCCGGCTGGAACGAGGACGACATCGCGCGGATGCACCTCACGGGCCTCAGTCTAACGATGACTGCCGCCACCGCCACGCCGGCGACCCTTCCTCTCCTCCCTTAGCTCCCCCTCCTCTCGTCCCCTTCCTCATCCTCCCTCCTCTTTACCCCCTCCTCTCCTCCCCCTCCTCTCCTCCCCCTTCCTCTCCTCCCCTCCTCTTCTCGCCCTTCCTCTCCTCCCCTTCCTCTCCCCCTTCCTCCCCCCCCTCCTCTCGCCGCCCCTTCCTTCCTCCCTCTCTTCTCCCTTCCTCTCCTCCCCTGGCCTCTCGTCCCCCCTTCCTCTCCTCCGCTTCCTCCTCCTGCCCCCTCCTCTCTCATGTTCTCGGCTCTTCCTCGCTCTCCTCGAGACCCCCTCCTTCTCCTCCCCCTCCTCTCTCGCCCATTTCCCTCCTCTTCTCCGCCCTCCTCTCCTCCCCCTCCTCTTTCCTTTCCTGCTCCTCCTCCTGGCTCCTCCCCCTTCATCTTCTCCATCCTCTCCCGCCTTCCTCTCCTCGCCCTCTCTCGTCCGGCCGCTTTCCTCTCCGGCCAGCCCACCTTCCTCTTGTCCACGAGCCCCTGCTTCAATATGAAGGTTGCTCTCGACCGAAGCGATGGCCACGGTGTAACTCCTCTGCTCGCTCCAGCCTCCTCTTCCGCTCCTCCGCCTCTGCCGCACGTTGAGGATTGTGGGGTCGCGGCGGCGGCGGCTGCGGCGGCGCGGGACGAGGCGGCAGCGGCCGGCTGCGGCCGGGAGGAGGAGGAGGGGCGCGGGGCGGGAGCCGCCTGGCCGCCGGTGNGGTGCAATGTGGTCTCGCAGATAGTCAAGATCTCTGTTGTCTCCGTAAAAAGACAGGTCCTGGCCTCCCCTTGTCACACGCCGGGGGTACGGTGACAGCTAGATCTTACGTCCGTAGAGACGGTCCTGCCTCCCCCCTCACACGCGGGGAGGCTGACAGTAGCGTCTGTGGCGTAGAGACGTCCTGGCCGCACCGCCTTCACACACTGTGCGGGTGTGTCGGTGTAGGTGACATTAGATCTGCTGTCCTGTAGAACGGTCCTGGTCCTCGCGTGCCGTGCGTGGTGTGGCGTGGCGTGCTTTCACGAACGGCGTGTTGCGGGCGGGCTAGCGTGACAGTAGGATGCTGTTGTCGCCAGTGGAGGATCTTGGAGAGAGTGGGATCTTCGAGTGTCCTCTTTTTATGTGAAATAGCGTATGTTAGACATTTGCTCACCTGAGTTACGCACGTCTGCTCCCGAGGCTGAATACGAAAATTCCAAAAGAAATTGTGCTAACTTGGTCCGCACGGCGGTTTTTGTGTCTCGAAGTGCATTCGCGGGCACAATTGTTTCTCCCCAGTTGGCCGACGCGTACGGCAAGTAGTGCATCGAAGACGGGAACTCGGTTTTAATTAGCGGGCCGATGTGCGTGGATAGATTATATAGGGAGGTCCGCGGTGTGCATGACGAGTTCCGCCACCCACGCGGAAAAATCCTAAGCAGGTTTGGATAGTCGTTGAATACTCATATTTCCTGCATTCTGGCCATAAAAAGCCATTATATCAGACTAGTTTTTTTCCCTCCTTTTTTATATTTCAAAAGATTAGTGGCCGGGCGAGATACTATGGCCGTCTATGTGTGGTGTGTGTGTGTGTGTGGTGTGTGTGTGTGGTGGTGTGTGTGTTCGGAGATGTGGTTGTGCGGTGCGGTGAAGATGTGGTGGCGGCCAACCGCGTGGTGTGGTGTGGAATGTTGTGTGTGTGTGGTGTAGGTGTGGGTGTATTGCCGGGCATCACTATCCGTGCCACCGTGGTCAGCAAGACCGCTGCCCTGCGTGTTGATCCACGGAACTGCTTCCGCTTTATCATTTCATTTGTTCTCGTTTCTATTGTTGCCCTCTTGTTGATGATTGCAGCCGAACAGGACGTACTACCTGGTAGACCCGGAGGGATACGCGTTGCGCAGTGCGTGCGCCCGGCCATCGGAGGAGGATCAAGATAGCAGTACGGAGCTTCGACGATCGGTCTAGGCTGCGGAAGCGCCATGGAGGGCGCCGCTGTCGTCGCCGGAGAAGTCGCGTAGGAGTTGGGGTTACGATTAGTGCTGTGATACGACGCGTAGGGCCAGTGCGCGTGTAACGGACGCTGGGGTAGTAGAGCGGCGCGCGTGGCGGCGACCGGGCGACGCGCCGGCATTCGGCCGACGGCAACTTTACGGCAGGCTCGTGCTAATCTTTTACGTGTAAGAAAAAATACGTTGGTTTTGATAAAGAAGTATTAGCCCGTAGCTAAAGTACGAATTACGTGTCGATACGATTGTGAATTTCGTCGCGTGAATTTCGTTCCCTTTGTCCGCGTTTTGCGGTTGTGGGGGAGGCTTACGCGGGGGGTGGACGTGTCGGATTTCGTCGACTAACGGGGGAAAATTTCACGAGATTGTTTGTTTGCTTTAGGTACGTTTTTCTTATTTGATCTTCTGCGTTTTATTCTGTTTCGTTGTTCCTATACTTTCCTCGTTTCTTTTTTTCTTTTTTCATATTTTTTTATTATCGTATATCTCCACGCGCACCGCCCGCGGTGGGTCTACGAAGTAGACATAATCTTGAGCGACTGGCGGGAAAAATGGGTAGGCAATTGTTATGCACTGAAGATTGTGTTTAACTACATTCTCTCTCGCCCGTCTATTTCGTGCGAAGTGAGCGGAGGGCTTCCCTTTTATGTTGTTCGCGTCGTGTAAGGGTCCTCCTGCTGTGTGTGTGTGTGTGTCGTGCCTCTCCAGTGTAAGGTGATTCATGTCCGTGGTCTGTGTTTTATGCTGTGCTGTAGCGATTTCGCCGCGCCCACACCATCACCCATACACTGCAGAACACTAAGCCATTTTAAGGAGCAGTGGAGAGAGAGTGAGACTAGCGAGTGGGAGAGGAGAGGAGAAGAGAGAGAGAAGAGAGAGAAGCAGAGCAGACGAGAGAAGAGAAGAGAGAGAGAGAGAATGAGAGAGGAGAGAGAGAGAGACGAGAGCAGAGAGGAGGAGAAGAGAGGAGAGCGAGATGAAGAGTAGAGAGAGAAGAGGGAAGGAGCATGAGATGACGAGAGAGAGAGAAGACGAGGAGAGGAGAGAAGCACCCCTCGAGAGAGAGAGAAATGAGCAGGAGAGAAGGAGAGACAGAGAAGAGAGAGAGGAGAGACGATAGAAGACGTCGAACAGAGGAGAGAGAGAGAGAAGAAAGAGGAGGAAGCAGTGGGAGAGAATGAGAGAGAGAGGAGAACGGCCCGAGAGAGAGGAAAGAGAGAGGAAAGAGAAAGGAAAGAGCCGATGAGAGGAGAGAAGAGACGAGAGCAGAGAGAGAGGAGCGCGAGAGAGAGAAGAGAGAAGAGGGAGAGAGACATGGATGAGAGAGAGACGGAGAGAGAGACTGAGAGAGAGAAGAGCGCGGGTCAGAGCGGAGAGAGACGACAGCGAGGAGGAGGAGTGTGTGGTGATGATGGTGTGTGTGGTGGATGAGAGAGAGAGCAGAGAGAGAGAGAGAGAGATGCTGGTGATGATGATAGATGATGGATGGTGGTGTCGTGGTGTGTAGTGTGATAGGCGTGGAAGAGATGTAGTGATGGTGAGGGCCCCCGCAGAGAGGTATGAAGAGAGGAGTATAGGTGAGTAAGTGAGAGATGAGGAGAGAGACGGAGATGTATAGAAGGTCGTGAGAGAGAGCGAGGGTAGTAGTGGAGATGATAGTATCGAGGAGGCTCGACGAGAGACGCCAAGCAGGCGAGTATTGGCAGGACGACGAGAGATGATTCGTCTATGGATGTTGAGGTGTAGAAATGAGAAGCATGTACTGCAGAGTATGGAGAGATAGATGGATGATGCATGTGATTGAAAGGAGTAGACTGACTTGTCCATTAAAGTTGGAGGAGAGAAGGGGAGTAGGAGTTCGGCTGGCGTTCGGTCTGTGCGTGATGACTATTATTAGTAAGCTGTCTTTGCCGGGACTCGGCGCATTTCCTGTCTGACGCTCTCAAGTGAGTGCTGTGCTAAGGTCTTTAACTTTGATCCGTAGTGTCCAGCACTGACACCCTGCACTCTGCATTCCGCACCTTGTGATCTGCTCTACAACCGTGCTAGGAAACTGTGTGCAGCGCGTTTACACTGACGACTGCCGAGTTGTGCGCGGACTCGATCGAGCGGTCAGCGTCGACCGCGAGCGTACGCGTGGACGGCGTTGCGATGATAGGGTTAGGCGTATATTATTATATACTAAATATATATTATATATATGATATAGGGGTTAGGGTATTATATTATATATATATATAGTATATATATATATATATTATATATATATATATATATTATATAGGGCTGGGTTATATAGGTATTTATATATAAATAGGCGTGTAGGGTATAGTATATATAGGGGCGAGAAGGAGAAGAGGCACACACAGAAGTGCAGCCAGTATTTCCTACAACAGTTGGAGAGCAGACCCATGATTATGAGAGCATCGTCATACGGCATCAAGCAAGGAGCAAGGAGACCAGACTCGGGACTCTCTACGACATCTCCGGAGATTGAAAAAACGACGACATCGGTTCTCATTTTCTGTCAGACGACTAACAGATTCGCTGCAATGCTGTGAGAAGCAAGGAGTGAGGAACTGCTCGACCGAAATGACTGATGCCGACCGAGACGAGGCCTACACCCAACGAGCTATGCTGGATTGCAATGAGACATGTGAGACGGGGAGCATAGTCTGCTAGCGACAGCCACAGAATACAGCAATAGAGGCGAGAAAGAGGCAACAGCATGGGCATGAAGTAAGTCCATCTGCATTGACTCGTCGGTACGTGCCGAGGGTAAGATTGCTGTCATCATCTCTCGGCAGGGGTAGACTCAGGAGAGAGAGAAACGAGAGGAGAGAAGAGAGAGAGAGGAGAGAGAGAGAGAGAGAGAGCAGAGGAGAGAGAGGAGAGAAGAGAGAGAGAGAAGAGAGACGAGAGAGAGTGAAGGAGAGAGAGTAGGAGAGCAGGCCGAGGGAGAGAGATGAGAGGAGAGAGAGAGACAGCGAGGAGAGGAGAGTAGAGAGAAGAGAAGAGAGAGCAGAGATAGAGAGAGAGATGAAGAGGAGAGAAAGAGCAGAAGAGAGAGAGAGAGAGACGCTAGAAGCGAGAGGAGCGGAGAGAGAGAGACGAGCAGAGAGAGAGATGAGAGAGAGCAGAGAGAGAGAAGAGAGAAGGAGAGGAAGAGAAGAGAGAGAGAGAAGCGGAGAAGAGAGAAGAGAGAGCGAGAGAAAGAGAGAGAGAGTGAGTGAGAGAGAGAGAGACAGCGAGGGAGAAAGAAAGAGAGAGAGAGAGTTGCGCGGTTACGCGTGCGCACGGTCGTGCTGAAGGCAGCAGGCTGGTGATATATTGCGTGCCATTAGTTAGATACGAGAATAGGGGGTTCCGATCTATTTCTGTTATCGTGTGTTGATGTGCTACTCCTCAGTACGTTCGCGTCCCCGTGTGTTGATGGCTCGTGTGTTTTTCGCCCGTTATCGTTTGCAGATAGATTTATCGCCCGTTACTGTGCGCGTCGATCGGCGGAGAGTGACTGCGCCGCCATTTTGTTGTTGCGTGATGATGCGTGTAGCTGTTATGTAGATGTTGATTGGTTTTCTTGTAGTTACAGTTGGGGGGGGGCGTGTTCAGAAACAAATGAAAAGTTATGAAAGTCTAAAATGTCATTATAGTTTTTCACGACATTTCACTGCAAAGGTTATGACGGTGTGGACACACGTTGTCATGACTACTTGTGACGTTTCTGACAGCAGGTCTCTGATTGGTGGACATGCAGACGAGTTTCTGTATGCATATTCAGGATAAAGAGTAATAGAATGGTAGTTCCTTGGAGTAATCATTCTGACTGATTACTCCAAGGTAGTACGTAGAGGGAAAATCGAGTTCGTGTGGCTGATTTGGGAATTTTTTGGCAGATGGTGGTCTGCATTATAGGGTTAGGGTTAGGGTTAGGGAATTTTTCGGCAGATGGTAGTCTGCAGTAAGATACATAGAGCAGCAGTACGAAATGCTGATGGTAATTAATTAATTAATGCTGATGGTAATTAATTAAAAAAAAGCATGATGTCTCTTCTTTCTAGCGAGGGAGGACGATGTTAGGAGTAGGCACACGATCATCGTTTTACTCTCGATGGGAGATACGAGATAAAGGTTTTGTATCTCGTGGAGTTGACGTCGTGACGTAGGATTGGAATTGTACACGTAGCGTTTGTACAGGTCCTGGAAAATCGTGTAATTCTTAAATGTCAATTTCCACGTCTGAAAGGTTCTAGAAAATATCGGTTAGCGGGCTGGAAAATTGGCTATTACGTTTGTTTCTGTAACGTTGTTAAAATCGATCACGTACGTAATCTAATCTATCTTGTCTGAGAGGCAATAAAACTTGCATCTTGCCAAAGTTCACTGATCCTTGATTGAATCGTACAGAGATATATTTAGTTTCGTTGTCCTCGAAAATGATTATGTGTTGGGAAAGATTTCAGGACTTCCGGAGAAGGTTTTCCTCAGATGTACAAATCCTGGAACTGTGATTATCATTATTATTAGGTATGACCATAAACACCTATATAATGTTCTTCTGCGCACCGAGGAAGAAATTTTAAAACGACACACAAACAAGCAGACGACATTGCACCGAGGCTCCGCCGACTGGTGGCGCCACTTGGTGGAGAGTATTTATGCAAAATACCAAATTAGCTGCACCCATTAATTTACACATAGAAATAGATATATAACTATGTATTACCGAATTCGGTATATATGTATCTCTGTGAGTATATATGTTAATGGTACTACCCAGATGTGTTAAACTGAACTGTGAACAGACTTATTCTCGGTGCACGTAGAAATAACGTAGAAGGGTCAATTTACTGATACTGAGAACTTGCTGTGTAGTGAAGCGATGGAGAACTTGACTGAGAACTGATAGAGTAGTCAATTGATTCCATAAAATAATCAAAATGTGTTACTATCTCGGGTTATAACGTAGGTGATAGTACTGGTGGCAGTTTCGCTTCATGTCATGTAACATTATCAATGACTGCTGTGGCAGCGGTTGGTTGTGCTGGACTTTGCAATAATGGTTCCAAACTCCACGACAGATGGCGCTCTCGCTCTGGCTCAATTCTATTATCCTGAGTGTGGGAAGGGGCACTGCATGCAGTTTGTAATGGTTCATGTGACGGGGATCGTAGTAAAAAAATAACCTCGTTGTTTCTATCTGCTGGGACTCGAAATGGTTGTGCTGGCGAGATTATATTTTATCACCAATTTGATGTAAATTCGAATGGTTGTTCCGATGAAATATATTATTCGACAGCGTTTGCTGCGACTTCGAATGTTTGTTGTACCGGTGACAGATGTTAAATTAACATGTTTTATGTTGTTATGATGATCTGTTCAGACTGTTGTGACTACAAATGGTTTGTACTAGGCTTAGATACAAATATCTCGAAAAATGGCCTAAATATGTTTCTGGAAATTGTGGCAGTGGCAGTGGCAAATTCCATTGTGGCAGTGGTATCCTGAGTGTACGAAGGGGCACTGCATGCAGTTTGCACCGCTGGGTGGTTTTTCTTAACATAAATAGCCAAACTCATCCTTACAAATCCTTAATATTTGAGAAAATTGTGTTTTATCTTCTAAATATTAAGGAATTTTCTAAATATCCAGATTTTTCTAAATATCCCGAAAACTTCTAAATATCTCCAAAAATATCCGGATATTTGTATCTAAGCCTAGTTTGTACTGTTGAAATTCATTACAATATCTGCTGTGACCACGGTGACGTGTGACCGTACTGGTGACACGGGACTCGGATAATGTCTACTGTTGCACTGACTGATAGATATAGACCGTAGATATATACAAACACATTTTGTATTTGTTTTGGTTTTGTATTGTGTTTGTATATATCTATGCATAGACTAACAGTATGTAGTAGGCATTGTTAGGCTGTGCCAGGGGCTCTCAACATGTTGTCCATGGATCCCTTTGTGGTCCGTGGATGGGCTTCAGCGCAAGCAAAGATTTGTGTTTATGTGCTTATGCGCATTTTTGTGGGGATGGCTTCGTAGCTTTCACCAGATTCTCAAAAGGGGTCCATGACTCAAAAAAAGTTAAGAACCACTGATCTATGCGGATAGGTAATACTGCCATGGTTGTTACCATTAATGGTTCAGTAATGACTGTGTGCTCGCTGTGACAGTAGCGACATCACGAATATATCTATCGAAGTTAGAATAAATACTAGAAAGAGTACTAGTAGAGTATGGACATATGTTCATGGTAACACATGGTAGATCCGCATATGGTTTAGTGTAACCCGACATTTGTTTGTAGTTTACAGTAATAAACATTGTATGTCTAATACGGCGTATGATAGTTCGTTCAGATGAAATAACATCCATAGCAACTAGATTAATCGATGGCCTGGTGAGCTAGTAGTGCTTATAGGGTCTATGTCCCCCAGGGTACTGCCGGAACGTACCCTGGTAACTATCTGATATGGTTAGGGTTAGGGTTGGGGAGTAGGCGTAGGCGACTCCCTAGACTCGTTAGTGGAGTAGGCGATGTACGGTCCGGCATATTAGATAGTACCAGGGTACGTTCCGGCAGAACCCTGGGGGACATACCCCTCTCAGCGATAGTAGTAGTATTGGTGATTGTAATAGTTGTGTGATTACGAGGGAGTTTTTGTTTTCCTGTGAATATCGACGACACTGGCACGTGGTAGAAGCACGACGCGGATATATTTTAAATGGAAGATATATTATTGTTTGAAATCACTATATAACTGTTGGACCCTTGTCATAATAAATGTTTTTCCCAAAATGGATTGCCGTATTACTTGTCTGTATGGCGTTCTTGACTGTGAGACCAGGAAAATGAAAGCTAAATCATCCGCCTAACCGATAACATAACTGATATATTATTTCTTCTGTGCGATAGAAAATAGACGCAGATTCCCGTTATAAAAAAAACGCACACAAATAACAATATGAACGGCTGTTATGAAGCATGGTTCCCACAAAAGTGTGAATTATTTTTTCAATGACATTTCAAGGACACTGTTTTTTTCAAGGACAATCTGTGACAAGTAGTTTGAGCTTTTTAGAGTCATCATATATACATTAGATTCATGTATAAAGTAAAAATAGTTGTTTTACACGAGTTCCGACAGCAGATTCTCTCTCTCTCTCTNGTGTGTGTGTGTGTGTGTGCATTTGTAATCTATTGTAATAAGTGATAATATACTCTGAGATGAAGTAAACACACAATTGGAGTTGGTTTTGCATTTTTACACACTGCGCTGTCTATTTATTAGTATTATTATTTATCTTTTTCTTCTGTCCTCTGTCGCAATTGCAGTAGAATTGAAGTTACATGACTGTGGAAGTTTCAAGTTGGTCACTGTTCAGCGAATAGCAGCACATGTAGTTCAGGTGGCATATTTTGACAAGAACACTAATGCATATTCATGGTTATATATAGTTGGTATTTTACGTTTACTTGAGTTTAGTGGGGGTCTGCATATGCTGTGCTCAGTCATTCAGTTCTGGTGGATAATGCAATGGCGTTTTATGTAAATACAAGACGAATAACATATATATGGTACGATATATATATATACGTATATATATATATATCGTATATATATATATACGAATTATATGGTTCCCACAAGTGTGAATAATTTTTTCAAGTACAATCTGTGACAAGTAGTATTAGCATTTTATAGTCATCATATATACCTTAGATTCATATATAAAGTAAAAATAGTTGTCTTACACGAGTGCCGACAGCAGATTAAACAGCCGCTATAGCTCGCTGATAACCGACGTACACAATAGTTGTTTCATATTGTCATTCACGTAGATTCATGTCACAGTCCTGTAACAATATGTAAAGCTTTGAAATAACATGTATCACTCAGAACTATATATCATACAATGTACTGTATCACTCAAAAATTTTATTATTTTAACTGCTCAACACTATTGCGTTTATCAGTTTTTCAGTACATGTATTAATTTTGTAGTTACAACACATAATGCAATAATTACATGTAATAAAGATTTAATAATAATAATAATAAACAGTTGCCGGTTCTTTATGCTGACATTTCATCTGCTGTGTCAGGCAGTAACATTAACAGTGAATAAAAGTAATCACATATTCCTTACTCCCCTCTCGCGGATGGTATCGCCCACGACCAGTCAAGCATGGAAAAACATTTGCATCAAAATGAGCGTATTTCAGCCGAAACTTTTTCACTCCCCGAGGCACAAAATGTGAATTTACGCCTATAATACACGCGCACGCGTGCGTGCGACCACGCCCGCGTGTGCGCGTCTATTAGTGGATGTGTAAGTGTGTTTGTCTGGCTGTAAAAACGTGTATTATAGCCGTGTAATCATATTTTGTGATTTTGGGGGTGAAAATGTTGAGGCTGCAAACCAGCCATTTGCCTGGCTAACTTTTCACTGAGCAACGAGGTCGTAGGCGATACCATTTGGGAGAGGGGGATCACTTATTCCCGAGAGAATATAGCCTGTTAGGATATAGATTAAAGTACCATATAAATAGATAGACATATCAGATGCGGATATTAATAAGCATATGCGGACATTAATA